>NW_026893002.1:65000-343598 GCF_033815535.1 Pezoporus flaviventris
AAAAAAAACACTACATAGGGGGGGAAACACTGTTTCTAAAGAAAAAATACACTTTAAAAAAACCCACTTGTACACGGTTCTATGAAATTTATTTTGCTCCATAAAGGAAGATACATGCAAAGTATAACACATACAGAATATATTTAAATAACACAGCCACGAGAAATGGACTTTTCCATAATAAGATACCAATACTGCTTTATTTTTTAATTTTTTTTTTTTTTTTGTCTTAAATATATGGTAGATAGTATCACTTCATTGGGAGAAACTGCATAACTACAGGATGTGAGCATGTTCCCACTGCAACTTTAATTTACAGACACTTATATGAAATCCATCTTTTAGTCATTTTTATTATACAATAGGCAGACTACACTAGAATATGAAAAGCAAACTTTTGGACGCATCTATTATCCTAAACGTAAAATGCATAGAGAAAGGTCCTTCTGGTTTGTGCTGCACGTAAATAACTTAAACATTTTATAAGATGGCTTTTAGCAACCATCTCCATCTTTATTTTACATAGAAACACAGATGCAATATATATCCTCATGCTCATACCGCTGCCTCTTCTCTCTACAAACTGTAAATACCCAAATCATTCGAGGTCCTTTAATTTTTGCATACGCATTGCATTTATACCCAAGAAAGGGGGGGGGGATATTAAAATAAAATAAAATAACCCCCCAAACTGCACAAGGCTTTTAATTATTATTAATTTTTTTCCTCTCTCTTTCTCCCCTCTCCCTCGCCTGCACAGGGGCTGGAGCACACTCAAGTGAAATTAAAATTGGAAGTCAGTTCACGGATTCGGTTCTCTCTGTTCATTTTCTTGAGTTTCATCCTGCGGTTTTGAAACCAGATTTTGACTTGTCTGTCTGTCAGGTTAATGCTCTTACTAATCTCCAGGCGGCGCTCACGGGTCAAGTACATATTGAACAAGAATTCCTTCTCCAGCTCCAGCGTCTGGTGCTTGGTGTAAGGACACCTTTTCTTTCTTCCGCTCTTTGCTGTCAGCCAATTTCCTGTAGTGTTTTCTGCCTTTATATCCTCTGTTAAAAATAACATCGTTACATAAGTATCCGGGGAATGGGAAAGAGAACTTACCCGATTGCATCATTTGGCAAAGCAGCTTCTTTTTTTTTTTTTTGGGGGGGGGGGGGGATAATGAAACAGCTGTATTTAAAATTTTATTTATTGATTTTTTTATTTTTTACATGAGAAGGCAGCTCGCCTCTGGGCAAAGAAAGAAAAAGAAAGGAGCCGGCATGACTTGCTCCCCTGGGGGTTTTTAGGGAGGAAAGAGCAGGTTTGGAGCAGCTTAAGGGGGTGGTTTGAGCTTAGGAGTAAACCGGTGGTAGCAGCGCGCACCTCCACCTCTCAGCTATGCAGACAGAGTGGGGCGGGAGGGGAAACCGCACCGCTCCGCGCACCCCCCAAGTGGGGGGCTGGAGGCTAGCAGGGTGTGGATTTATTCTGGCTTCACTAGGCTGGATGGAGGGGCTCAAAATATCACTACTTAAAAATAATTTGGGAAATCAACGATGGGGCTTTCGAGTCCTTTGCAGGTCTCGGGGTTTGCCCAAGTCACTCTTTGCCACCCCCCAAAAAATACATTATTTATCTGGTCTTTGAAAATGAACTGCAGAGGCTGAAGTATTTGCGTAAAGACGTGTTATTTTGGGGGAAAGAACTCGATTTTCGCTCGTTCTGGAGCAGCCTTTCCGTCAAGTGTATTTTTTGTTGTACAAAATAGATTTGTCTTTATGAGCTGTGGAGGCACGTATAGGTAAATTCGAAGGTAATTGTAATCCCATAGACACTCTTCTTACTTTACACACTCGTATAGATACGCACACATACACTTTGCAAAGGCAAACGTATTTCACACGTACATAAATAAACACAGGGAATACTTGGGCTTTGAATTTGGTCATGAGAAAATCCTGGCATCAGCAGCCAACATTTCGCCCTAAACTAGAAGGAAAAACAAAGCGGAACCTGCAATTGTAGCAACCTCCCCGGCACCGCATTCCTGCCGGATCGGGAAATCCAAAGAAACAAATTGATTTAGCCAAAGGCACCTTCAAAACGTGCTGCTGTGACATGGACCCAACGCTCGCGTTTGCCGAAAACCTTGAATGCCACCAAGCCCTGGAGATCCCCTTGGAAATCAAATCGCCCCCCAACCTCTCCGGTTACAGGAGAAAAGGTCTGGACCTCCTGCCCGAATAAAAATCCAGGTTCAACATAAACGAAACCCGAAGCTAAACCAGATTTTAAAAGGAAGCAACAGAAAGAGAAGCAAACCAAATCCACCCCAGATTGAATCTGACCATTTGAAACCACCACAACCACCACGAAATGCCTTTTAAACAGTAAAAAACTCGGGGAAACCACGTCTTTCTCCACGCACTCCTTTTGAATTTAACATCCGAAGCGAAGCAAAGCCTCCATCTGTATTTTTTTTCCTTTCTTTCTTTCCGCTTCAATTGCAAACCCAACCCGATATCATCTTTATTTCGGGTTGACTCCCACCAAAACCTTTCTTGGCGTGGAGGTTGAAGGCGCTTTGTGCAGATAAGTTTGCAGGGGTTTTGATAACCTTGACTTTGCTTTCTTTTTTTTCTTCTTGGGTGTGCGTAATTGTAACTCAGCTGTCAGATATTATCTTTTCCCTTTGGATGCGGAATGGTTGGATGCGGAATGGTAGTTAAAGAAAAAAGGGGGGGGGTATGAATAAAAAATTTCAACAGCATGGGAAATAATAAGTATTTATCGGTTCAGCTTTTAAAAAGGCCAATTTTGGAGGAGGGGAAACGCCAGAGGAGAGGTTTTGCTGGTGCCACAACACCGAGACGTGTGTGCGTGGGGGTTCTGCGTGGACCTCCACGCCTGCAGCCTTGCATGCACCCTCTCCACCCCACCCCACATCCACTCTGCTGCTGCTGGAGCCCTAATTATAGCCCAGATCTTGACACACGGCGGATATTTTAATCCACATACCACAGGCAGAGCATGCAAGCCTTTGCTTAGATCTGAGCCGTATTTTCTACCAAGTTTTTAGGGAAATTCAATCCCTCCCTTCACATGATCCCCGCTTATTGACCCGATAGATGCCTCCGAAACCACCTCGCTTCAAATCAGGACAGAACCCAATCCGAATATTCACGTAGCAATAGATTTCAAGCCATACGCCAGCTCCACAGAGGAAAGAAAATGTGCTGAATGAAAGCCTCTTTTCAGAAATTCCCAAACTTAAAACATCTGCTCAACACACAGAAACATTTTTTTTTTGCCTTCGCAAACAAAACCTCAGTCCGCCAGGAAAAAAAAAAAAAAGAAAATAAAAGGCAGCTTTTTCCTCTTTGAGTCTCCCAAGGAAGCTTCCAAGCCATGGAATGAGGCTGTGCACAACTCCAGCCTGAGATGGTTGCAACTGCAAATGAGACTCTACGCGTTTTCGGTTTTTTCACCCCATTTTGACACCGAGCAAACCCCACAGAAGACAAATCCGCTCAGCACACAGAAATAAAGCGTTTGCGGAGAAAGCGAGATGGGGGGGGGGAACAGGCTTTATCTGCCTTCAAAAACACAACACCACCCCTCAAAGAACCCCCCCACCCCAAGCAACCAAACCCCAAGTCTCTGCTGTTTCAAAGCAAAGCCACCTCACCGCATTCTGCAGCGAGGATTGCAAGGACCACATCATTTTTTAGCACAAATACACGCACAGTAAATTCTTTTCCATGTAAACAGCGCGAGGACGAGTTCTTAAATAGCTCTCTGCTCCCTTTTCTCAGCTCTAAGACACACAGATTTTTGTGAAAAACCCACAAAAGCAACATTTCTCTGAAGTGCATTTTTTCCGCCAAACGACATCAACAATACAGAACATTATTGCGCCAATTTCTGGAGGAGAAGTTGGCAGGGCAGAGAGCACATTACTGCATATTCGCATTACTCTTGCTCTTATTAGCCAAGGATAGTTACTAATTGCTGAAATTAGCTACTGGTAATGAATGATTCCCTTACCTTTAGCTTCATTGTCAGAATTGTCAGTGCTGGTGTCAGTGTTTTTATTCAGCTCTTTCTCTGCTTCCGAAGGACTTATTTTGGGTGCTGGGGCGCTTTTTTCTGTTTTAATTTCGTTCGTGGATGTGTTCTGAGTATTATCTGTTTTTGTGTTTTCGGGGAAACTCACTTTAGCCACCGGGGGAGGCGGAGGAGGAGGAGGAGGTGGTGGTGGTGGTGCTGGTTCCAGATGCTCATTCCTTGGGTTCAGGCTCGCCCTGGATTCAAAACTTGCCTCAAACTCATTTGGATTGCTGCAGTTTGACGTCTTCTCCATGGAGGGGTAACCTTGGCTCGCTCGGTAGTAGCTAGGAACGGGGACTTCATGGTCATTTAGGCAAGACTCAGGCATTTGGTTGGGGTAGAGGGCTGCCTCTGTGGCATTTTTTGCTCTTTTATCAGCGTTATACATACAGCAAACATTCTCTTCCTTGACATTGGTTGGGAAGGAGCAGGATGGGAGCTGTCTTGCAACAGGTTGCTCGATCCTGTACGTATTTTTGGGGTCACACCAAGTGTCTAGCTGAGAAAGGTAAGATGGATAGGTGCTGAGAGACAAGGTAGCGCTATTCACCTCGTCCCTTTTGGAAAGAGACGGGATAATTCCACAGTTCCTCATGACTCCGCAGCTGAAATCGCTCCCAGGCTGCATGTACATCCCTTGGCTGGAGGAATAATTCTCCCCTCTACAGGTACCGGCCAACGAGTCCATCAAAAACGAGTTGGAAGTCACATTGTTGGGACATGACATTTTCAGAGAGGGTTTTTAAGGAGGAATACTCCAGCCAGGGGCTGACATCTTTTTTTTAGGGGGAAAAAATATCAAGCACCATAATTATCCACGCATCGCTCTCCCCCCCTCCACCCCCCCACGTGATGCCCAGGCCAATGAGGATTGAAAATGGCCTTGATGATTCAGACGAGGACGACGTCACGGGGGTCAAGTTGGCGGGACCGGGAGCGGCACCGTGGAGCAACAGCGACATCTGCCAGCACCGGGCCGGGACCTTCACGTTGAACAAAGGCAGAGCCCCGGCGGCCCGCTCCCCTCCCGCCCGTTTGTTTACCAACGGAGCCACGCGTGGAAAGGGGCAAAGGAAAGGGGGAAAACCGCAATTAAATATTTTTTAATGGTGTTTTTTTTTTCTTTTAATTAAAACTGGGATTTGGTAAATTTTAAATGGAAAAAAAAATCTCAACGCCCCCCACCCTTTTTCCCCTCTTTTCCCCTTCAGAATTCTCTTTTTGCGCCCCAAACCTGATTAAAATTTGTAATTCTTGTCTCTTCCCCCCCCCCCCCCGCCTCCTTTCTCCTTCCTCCTCTCGGCTGCGCCTTCCTCCCCCTCCGCGGCGAGGCTGGGCGAGCTCCTCTGGGCTGAACCGGCGGCTGCGCTGCTTCGTCTTGGCGTTATTTTGATGCTTATTACAATTATTCGGGGGGGGTGGGTACGTATGGGGGGGTTGGATGGGGTTTAGGGGGTGCGGTGGAGTGATGCGCCCCGGCGCCGTTTTGTTTTTGCTGTTTTGAGACACCTGGGAAGAGAAAGGGGGCAAACCCTGGGATAATTCAGAGACCCTTCAGCCAGGCATTTCCCTGAAACCCCGAAGCTCCTTAGAGCAGGTTGGATATTTCCCAAGCAGGTTTTCTAATGGAGAAGAACCCTAATTTCCTTTTATTTTCCTTTTTGTTTCCTCGTCTTTTTTTTTTCCCCTCTCAGCAAAGCAGCGTCGCCCTCCCTGACTCCGCAAGGACAGCTTTTTTTAATTATCCACTTTCATTCCCGAACTGTCTTAAGTTTCTGGGCGAAAATGGCATATGTGATGGTGTGCAGGGCGGGGGGAAAAAAGACAATTCCCCTTGGAGAGGAAAAAGGGGGTCGAATTTGTGAACAGGGAGCGACTTTCAGCTGGGAAACTGCGAGAGCGGTGGTGTGGTGGGTTTTCTCCCCTCCTGTCTGTCTGTCTCCCTGTCTACTCCTTCTTTCTCTCCGGGAAATAACTACGGGGGGGGAGGATTAATAAATCTAACCTGGGACTCAGTACATACCATGCAGGAGGCTTTATAGACTGAAACTCTCCCGATTTGGTCGGGTTTTATCTGATTTCTCTTTTTTTTTTCTTTTTTTTTTTCTTTTTTTGTGGGGTGATTTCATGGGGGAAAGTTACTTTTCTCTCCAATATTTTCTCTCTCCTCTTTCGTGGCTCAGTTCCCTGCGATGGCAGCTCAAGTTGTTGTTTTCTTGGGAGTCTGAAATCTGCAAGCACGATCTGAGGCTTGAAGTACGACGGAATTCAAACCTTCGCGGTTATCGTGCCCTCCCTCCCAACTTCATATTCTTCATTATTATCTAAATCCCGTGGAAATTAAGCTGTATAGGGGTTGGGGTTTTGGGGTCATTTTCCCCAGCGCGTTGTAGTGCTGGTGGATGAACTCTGATTTTAGATGTAGCAGCGGATTAGGGCAATGGCGAATAAATAAATGAAAAGGCAGATTGCCCGGAATTTCAAGATCATTACGATTAGAAAGAGACGGGTTCAGAGTCACTTTCAAGGGAAACAAAAAGAAAACGCCACCTTTCATTAAAAACAAAAAAAAAAAAAAGAAGGGGGGGGAAGAAGAGAGGAAAGGGGGAAAATAAAAGGGGGAGTAAGGGAAAAGAAGGAAAAGAATGGGGAATCAAAAAGAAGGAGGGGAGAAAAATAAGCGGGAAAAATAAGAATAGGAAAAAAAAAAGTAAAAAGAATGAGGAAAAAAAAAGGAAAAAATCGTGGGGAAAAAAAAAGCACATTGAAGGAGAGAAAGTGGAACTTGACCGTTTGGGGTGATTTGTAACGGTTTAGAGCAAAGTCCTGCTTAAATATTCTCACGTCTGCAAACCTGTTTTCCCAAAGATTTTTAAAAGCAAGGCTGTAAAATTCCCCTCGACTTAACTTTCAAGAGCCTTGCTGGGCTTCTCTCCGCATCAAGTGGGACAGGTTTCAATATCTTAGGCCGAAAAAGCCTAAAAGTGAATAATCCTATTTCGGGTGCCCCCTTCCCCAGCACAGTAAAAGCGTTCGAGGCTTCAGACGCCATTTGGTTCCCCTGGAAAGCTATTTGCGACTTTATTGCCTCTATTTGTGTTATCTGCATAGGTCTTTTTAAAACAGTTTGATAGAAATCGTTCAGTTTTATGATATCCAACGAAAATTCCACATAATATTTATAAGCAAAGAATAAAACTTTAGTACGGGAGCCAATATTTTCTCATTTATAGGTGATGAAATTAAAGACCAGTGCAATTTTGTATTATATTGCGCTTTTTTTTTTCCCCCGGTTTGATTTTTCCCCCCTCTTCTATGTCTTTTCCCCCCATCTTTTACTCTATTTTTGCAGCTGATGTGGCTGGCCAATAATTTATGCTGTTCAGTCAAATAGTTACACATGTGCGTTTTTGGGGACACCAAAAATTGACCTCATAGTTTCCTTTATTGTCTGCCCAAAGATTAAATAGGTTTTCCTGATCTTTTGGTGGTGGGGTCTTTTTTTCGCCCTGTGTTCTGGTGGGTGCTTTTGTCGAAGGAGATATGAAGGAGTTGCATGGAGCACTTCAAACGTGACATTAAATAATTGGAACTCGCTTCTTTGCAGAACCAGGCGCTCTCGAAAGCATCTCGAGCAAAGCTCCTCATCCAGGTTGCTGGAGCGAGGAGGGGAAAAAAAAGGTGGTGGAAACCTCATCTTTTATGAATGTGTAAACCCTGCGAGTATAAAATAAAGATTTACACCGATCACAGGCATTTTGTTTACCAGTTTTGGTCAGCGCAAGCTACCGATGTGAAGGTTTGAAGGGTTTCAAGCCTATTTCCGAGTTGATAACCAGCATCTTCGGGAGCAAAGGGGGTTGAGCAAATATAATAGGCGATTATTCCTCAAAATATGACTTGGATACATCCGGAAACTTCACCGTGATGGGGTTTTTTTTGGCCATGGAAAAGAAAGTTGACGTTAGGAAGCAGCACAGAGGCGTCTCCAGGAGAGAGAATATTGTTTAAAGTTAAAAATAATTAGAAGTATGATAAACATGGGTCATTAATGGAAAGAGAAATAAAATTCATCAGCCTAAGTGGAACCCCCGTTGGGAAAAATGCTTTGCTCTAATTACAGAAAATAAATACGAACAAATGCTATTAAAACTTAAAAGGAGAGAGCCTGCCCGTGGTAAGGACTTTAATAACCTACTTGGAATTTTACACACTTTTTGGGGAACCACGCACACGCCGTCCCTGTCTCATGTGTGGGGCTGCCCGTGTGGGTTCACCACGGCCTTTTTGAGCCGCTTTAGGGTGTTTTAACCACTGACCTACGAGACTCGCACTCCCGAATGAAGTGAAGTTTTGCCTTTCCTTTCCCGGTCCTAGGGGTGTCCCTGTATCCCTCCACCGTCCCCAGCACCACAGAAGTAGCAATTGCCCACAAACACCCCCAAACAGGCGCTGTGGTGCCAGGGAAGCCTCTCTAGGCACGGACGAGCGGACGGGAAGGGAGAAAAGATGCCAGAAAATCCCCTCTTCTGCCCATCACCCCGAGGAGTATATAAATGTCTACGATTTCCAAGACAAAGCATCTCTCAGGCTTCCCCGGAATATTTTACCTGTCCCCTTTTCAATCTAATTATTTAACCGTGAGTTATGTGTAGAAAGTGTTTCTTATGCCCATTGTATTTTTTACCAAGTTTTTCTTACGTTTTTATGACAAACATTCATTTTCGCTTCGAGGAAGTATTTGGTAGCAACACTTTAATGATTACCTTAAATTTGTATTTCTGCCCGGTATTATGCCCCATGTTGTAGCGGAAATAATTCTGATTTATGACAAAGTACACTGGAGTACAATAACAGCGATGCAAAAATAAAACCCACGCCTTTATATGTTGGCTTAGAAACTGTAAACTATCACCACAAGAAATCTATCAAACTTTACAATCCCTCTTACCCTGCTTCCTTCTTTCTGAGTAACTTAAGTCAAAGAATTATGGAATGATATTATGTTCCTTGAGGTGGTATTGAAAACTGCGTTCAAGCTTTCCTACCCCCAACATAGCACCCATGTTCTGGATGGAGTTTGGACCCTTTTCCCTTCCCCTTTGATCATGAAGGCGAAATTTGGAAAGAGTAATTTATATAAAAGCGAGCGCAGGCAGGGTGACAGAGCCCAACGACGTGACACGGGGATTTCGGAGGAGTTTATTCAG
This sequence comes from Pezoporus flaviventris, assembly GCF_033815535.1. Classification (NCBI taxonomy): domain Eukaryota; kingdom Metazoa; phylum Chordata; class Aves; order Psittaciformes; family Psittacidae; genus Pezoporus; species Pezoporus flaviventris. The sequence goes on from NW_026893002.1 coordinate 74,309, forward strand.
TGCTGAAATGTTTCCTTTAATTTTCCAACCGCGTTAACAAACTTAAACATTGCCCCTCCTCCAAAAAGAAAGAAAGAAAAAGAACAAAAGGGGGGGTGTTGGGGGGGGAAGGACATAATTATTTCTCACAGAGGTGGGAAAATCCGTGTGGGAGCTCTGAAAATGTTGGATTATTCCACGTTTGGAAAATTAAAGGTGAGGGGGTTTTGTTGCCGTGTTTCACTTTTTTCTTGGCCTGGGAAGTGCTGATGTGGTTTTTAAGCTGCAGAAGTGAGCGGGTGATGGTAATGCGGATTTTGGAGAGCTCCTTTTATAACATTTAAATTAAAAATAGAGTGAAGTTGAAGGAGGCGAAGAGTAACGATGAAAGGTAAAAATTGGAGACAATAAAGGACGTGCTAAAATGTGGCTCTGCCCCTGGAAGTGAAGAGCAAACCTCAAAGAATCCCAATTTTTCACATCTGACGATAGAAAAATGATTCCTTTCAAACTTTGTCCAAACGCTGATAATTTAACAGGCATCTTTGAAGCGGCAGCGCTGCTCTGTTGAACGCCTCAAAAATAAACGTTATTGTTGTCATTATAATTTAATAGAATACGGAGAGCACTGCGAGGGCAGGCGGTCAGCGCTCACGTTTCTCCTTCCGAAAGAAAAAAGCGATATTTTTTGGGGGAAAAACCCTACAAATTTCACACCTACAACACAGAAATAAGCTGGAGAGCGCAGAGCTAAAGCCTGACCTTCTCAATTTGCTATATTTGCTTAAATTTGAGGGTTTCTACCTTCTAAACCCAGACAGCCTTAGAGGTGGAGAGTATTGAGAAATACATGTGCAGGGAGGGGATTTTACTTTAGAAAAACACTATAATTCCCCCTTTTTACATTCTCGCAACTATTTTTCCCATACCTGGAGCCCTCACCCCGAGATAAAACCTCGAGTGTCTCCCTCTTTCTTAACCACACGCTTTTCACAACCCCCGAGGAGTTTTGGCTTGGTTTTAACCGTCATTTCTCCAGTCACATACGGTTCATATCAAGCACATCTTTACAGCAGAGGACTGCAGCTCTTCTTGAGCGTCTATCACTTAATTCAAAGGAAGGCATTAGGCCGCTTTTGAACAATTAAAACGAACGAATTTACTTTGCTACTTGTAGCACATAAACAATTGTGATGTTTACATTAAGGCTTTCCCCCCACCCCTTTCTTTTTTTCCCCCCAAATGAATAAAGTTTTTTATGGGCCCCATCAGCAATATGTTCCAGCCTAATTCCTCAACTCCAGATAAAAAAAAAAAAACACCCCACAAACCTAAAAGCAGAGCCTTATGAGGTTGCAAACCACATTCTCGTGGTTTCATGTTGTAATTTAGAAGTTATCAAAAGCAGAGAAACGTGCTTCCATCTCCCATGTGCTGCGCATCCCCGGGTTCCCCAACTTTAGGAAAGGCAGCTAAGCCAGGCCTTAATAAGCCGCCATTTTGGGGCAAAATAATATAAGTCATATTTTCCTATATTCCCGAAGAGTAGAGTGGCAGCAGAGCTTCGAGCTCTCCCCCCATCCCTAGTCTCGCTTTTCCGGGAGCAATATATTTTGGGGGGTTATTTGCTGGGGGGTGGGCTGTTCATTTATGGGAAGCTCCCTTTTTCTAAGGTCTATTTATATTTTGAGGCCTATTTAAATTTTTAGCTCTTTATTTTTTAGGTCTACCTATTGCTCTTCTTATTGAGGGAGTCTGGTTTTAGTGGGTATTGAACTTTTTCTTGAGGGGGGCTGGGTGTTCTAAACGGCAATTCGCAATTGCCTCAAATCCCCAATTCCTTCCCCAAAGTTTCCTCCCTCTCCCCCCAGCTCTCTTCCCCTCCCTCCTTCGGCCGGTGGCTTTGCAATATTTCAGCAGCAAATTCGCCTCCGGTCCCCCCTCGGCAGAGCGGTGCTTCCGAACCGATTTAATCGCCTTTCGCCAAAGTTATAGGCCACCAGGGTCCCCGGGAGAGGGCTCCAGGACCTGGGGGTCGCTGCCTGCTTGCCTGTACCCGGCCCTGCCTCTCTCTTTGCTCCTCGAAAAGTTCCTCGTCCACAAATAAATGAATTCACCCTGGGATCCGCAAGCGAGGATTAGCTCAATTGATGGTCGAGTCGAGTCCACTTGCCAAAACCACTTTCTTCTTCGCTTTTGCGAAATCCCAGCGCTGGCCAAGCTGCAAACCAACGTCAAACCCGCGAGGAAAAGTGGAACTGGCCAAAAGGATGGATTTCCCCTCCTGGCTATTTTCTCTCCCCTCTTTTTTATGTCGCTCTTGCTGAGTTGTTCAGCTGAAGTTGTTTATTTACACGCCACCGAGGAGGTTTCGCCTTAGCACACAGTCAAGTTGACGTGCTCCAGCCCTGGCACCTTCGGAAGAGGCAGCGTGGGGTCGTGGGGTGCTGGGGGTGCAAGTGGGTGAGTGTGCGCTGGTTTGCGCAGTCTCGTCCGACCCAACGAGCATCTGTGGACACTTTCATCCAGTATTTGCAGCGCTAACAGACCCCCCCTTCCCAACCGGGCTTTTCTTTTCTTCTTTCTTTTTTTTCCTTTTTCCCCCAATTTATTCCCTTTTTCCTTTCATCCTTTTCTTTCCTTTTTTTTTAATTTATTTTCTTTGTTCTTCTTTTCTTTTTTTCATTTCTTGTCTTTCTTTACTTCCCTCCCTTTTCCTTTCTTTTTTTCTTTTTTTTTTCATTTCCCACATTCCCTTTTTCCTTTATTTTCTTTCCCCTTTTCTTTTCTTTTTTTCTTTCTTATTCTATTTTTTAAGTTAAATTAATTTGCTTTGTATAGAAGCCAATTCAAGTGAACAGTATTATCCTGCAAGAAGCCAATTAGAAGCCAACCCCCTCGCCTTCTTCCCTCTCTGCAATATTTCACAACAAAGTCACCAAGAGCTGCTTCCAATATGTTGTATATGAAATCCAGGGAGCAATAGGAAACAGGTTGGGTTGGTGTGTTTGTACGTCACATGGAAAGGGCTTTTGTAATTAGTCTGGGTGTCATTAACGTAGAGCACAGAGCGAGCTCCCAGCCTATGAGGGAGGCTTTATTGTGATGGACATCCGAGGTAGGAATAAAAGTTGATGGAAAAGCCAAAATGCGTGCTGGGAATTCAAAAAAAAAAAAAAAAGGAGGAAAAACTTGTAAAAGTTTTACGCCAAACAAAGTTATAAAAACTTTTCATGCGTTAAGATATCAAAAGGTTTATAACAATAATAAAGAGTGTGTGCCGTGTGTGTTAAATCTGCTTCGAAACGCATTAAATGCTGCGCGGCTGAGTTAAATATTAAGCATCATAAACGCCACGCGGGGTTCAAAATTGGAGTTCTAGGTGTTTGGGGTTCTTTTTCTCCGGGGGCAAAAATGTGGGGTCCCCCCACCCCAATTCTACACACACATACCCCCCCCGGCTCCCTGGAGGCGGGGCGGCCGAGGAGCAAGAGACCCTCTCCTATTCCGCTTTATTACGAAAGGGTTAAAGGTGATGGACTTGACTTTATTGAAGTTCAAAGACATCATATATTCACATTTTTCTCCCTGTGGGTCTCGTTCCCAGCCCTGCACCCCCAGGCCCGCCCTGGAAAACCCCTCGCCGTGGCAATTTTCGGCTTTTTGCCCTCAAAAACCCGACGCTGGACCCTCCCATCGCCTTGCCGCATATTGTCACCCTCTAGAGAGGTGCAAGCACACTGGAAAGGGAAATACGTATGTCCTAACCCCGTTCTGCTTGTACTCTCTCCTATTGTGGTACCCAGAGCATCTTCAGTGACCCCCCCGCTCCGCCAGCCCCTTCTCTCCCGCCCTCCCCAGAACATTAACAGCCCTTTTCCTACATGGCACTGATGCTTAATGCTGCTGTAAACTCCCACATGGTCTATAAACTTGGATTTTACAACTGGCATTCCATTTTAGCTCGCGAAAACTTTGAACTAGGCCTACAGTTTCATTGTGCTGCAGTTGAACTGGAGCCTTGGGAAGGGGGGGGGGGGAGAAAGGGAAGGAGGGGGAGAGAGAAGAGGTAGAAAAAATAAATTCCCTGGGCAAGACTCCCTTATTTGTTTACTATTTACTGCGGAAGTCTTTTCCTTTAGCCAGACGGGGTAATTAAGAAAAATTAAGCTGTTTAGTGCTGCAGTCTTTATTACAATGTCTAGACTAGCCGCTTTTGTCCGGACAGCCGCTGCTGTTACGGAGCATTAACTGCCGCTTCTGACCTCCCGATATTCACCTTATTGCACCTCTCTTTAGTTTTCCTAACCTTGGGAAGGTTTAGCAAACACTCATTAAATAAAGGTGCTTTTTTCCCCCCTTTTTTTGGGGGGTGGTGGAGGCTAAGCCCCCTCCTCGCTCCCGGCGTGCAGCTACATCTGCCAGGAAGATGGCTCCTACCTTAATCTCGGCTAGTTCACTTCGCAACCCACCAAAAAAAAATATCCCTTTTTACGCCTAGTTTATTGAATATAAAGCTTAGGTGAGATTTTAGGCCGGGGACAAGCGCCCTTTCAGTTCTCGGGCTTTGCATAAATAAATATAAGGAGCTAAAGAAGCCGTCTGCCATCCTCCAAGCCCTCTTTTCCCCCCCTTTCCCACTCTTTTAATGAGAAACATGCCTCTGAACATCCTTTCAAGATCATATCGTGGTGCAATCACGAGTCTATCACGAAAGCTTGGAGTTGGTTTGGGTTTAATTGCGCGGGGGGAGCACGGGGGGGGGGGAGGCGGGTTGGATGGGTGCAAACGAAGAGCGTTTTTGTGGGTTTATAATTTTCTTCCCCCTTCCTTTGTCAAATAAAATCAGAAGACACCATCAAAGGGGTTTTCATTCAACAGGGTTGTATTTAAAAGCAAGGATGAGAATTTTACAAGAACACGCTCGATGGATGGGAATATAATGTGCTGGGTTTTGGCTGCTGGGGGGTTCTTTCCCCCACCACCAGCTCTTTGTCCCACCCGCCCCCCCCCTTCCATATGCACAATCCCATCGCTCCATATCAGAAAGCAGAAGAGCATCCAGCTTGAAAACCTCAAACATACACCCCCTCCCCTTAATAATAGTAAAAAAACCCCTCTGAAATGTTGTATTTACACCAAATACATGCACCACGTCACCAACGGCATCTTCGGGATTCCTTTGTCCTCGACATCGGTGTGTTGCTTTCAGACACTGCGAGAAAAAAGTCATTGTGCAAACAGGGGTGGGGAGGAGAAGGACCAAAAAAAAATCACTTTTATGCCCCGCGCCTGGGAGTTGAACTTGTTTTCCTGAAGCGGGAATTTAAGGACTTGACTTTGCATTTGTGCTTTGTAAGTAGAAGGTATCCTTGACTCACGGAAACGCAGCTCGTTTCTCGGTGTAATTAGAGTTGCATTCATTGTTGGGATTTTGGGGATTTTTAAGAAGACTAATATATTGTTCTCAGGAAAACGCGAAAAAAAAGAGATTAACTACAACCGGAAAACAGCGAAAGACATCTGGAGCCAAATCCAGAGCGGGATTACTGGGCCAAGAAAAATCCTATAAATTTCAATTCGCTGATGAACACAATGAACTCCACACCAAACGTGTGCACCAAGGTGGAGGTTTCATATTAATACCAGTCCTATTAGAGCAGATTGCAGTGAGTCCCATGAATATGGATGACGATATTTCTGATATGCATTCAGGTATTTAAACTCCTATGGAAGAAACCCACACCACAATGACCGCAAAGAGGCTTTTAAGAGGGGAGATTCTAATAAAATGGTCAAATAAAATCATAATGTAGAACAGCTTGCAGTGTCTTTATTTGCCACAGAATTTCACAGAGTGTCCCGGGGACTCACTTTACATACACAAAGATATTTGTTTTTTTTAATTATTATTCTTTCTCAAGATTTTTAGGGTTTTTTCCTCTCTTAGTTCTTAGTCTCCCATTTACGGAGGGGAGAAGTGGGGGGGAATTCAAATAAAACACTACAAAACGTATTTACAAACCATATCAGAGACAGTTATTGCAAATTTTCGCCTGGATTTCCCCCCCTCTACGGACGCCAAATGTAGAAATGATACTGCAGGGAATATATATATGGATATATACGCACACACTCTCACATATATATGCATATATATCTTTTTAGATAAAAAGGGTGGGCGGAGGAGGTGGAAATAATGATCTTCCTTTAGAACAGAGATGAGCGGGGTGGGTGTGAATGTGCACACACACACACACACACATAGAAGGACACACATGTCTCTGTGTGGATTCACACACGCACACTCACTCACCCAGATGAAGTGATTTGATCCTACAGGGAGACTTTGGCCGCTCTTGTGATAACACAGCTGCATATTGAAACCACCGTGGTAGTAACACCCAGCACTGCGATTTATTCAAACGGACAGGGTGCCTAAATAATAATAATAACAATAAAAATAAGAATTAAAAAAAAGAAGGGGGGGGAATCCCAACCTGTTCGGGGAAGGAAAAAAAATATATTAAAAAAAAAAAAAGAAAAGAAAGAAAAAAAAAAGGAAAAAAGTTAAATAAAATGTTCATGGAATTCAAGTCCTTGAAGCGGGAACTGACAGAAAATCTCACTCCTTTTGTTACTCAGCGCTGTCCCAGACATAGTAACATATAAGTAACGAAAAGGCTTAAACTTTGAGGTTGCTTTGTCGACTCAAAGGGCAAAGCCCTGCTCGCAACTGTTCCTTCCTCGACACACCGACCCTTCACCAGCAGAGGGGATTTCAAAAGATGTTCACAACAAGGGATTTCCAGAGAAATACTGCAGGCGGTCTCTGCTTAGTTTTTTTTCTTTCATTCTTCTGTTCTGAAACCAAATTTTAACCTGTCGGTCAGTGAGATTTAACATCCTAGACAACTGGAGCCTTTTCTCTTTGTTTATATAGACATTGAAGAAAAATTCTCTCTCTAGCTCTCTGATCTGGAATTTCGAATAGGGGCATCTCTTCTTCCTTGTTCTGGGAGCACCTTAAAAGAACCAGAAGGCAGGGTAAACATCCTAAGGAAAGGCAAAACACAGACTCATCTTCACAGCTGATCAGATAAATAGGAGCAGCTTAATAACTCCGGTTATTAATGCAAGGAGGGGGGAAGATATCTTCCAGCAGTTCGCCTATTGTTAAGGGTAGCAGAGGTGAGGTTACACAGGGTCTTAAGGACCGTGGTGGAATCATTTTCCCACTGCACGGGGCTTTATGCAGGCACATGCAGAGATTTTCGGTGCTTATTTATTGCTTAAATAAGGAACAGCCTTGGACTGGAGGCAGCAGGCTGCTGGAGCAGGGTTAGAGAGGCTGGGAAATCAAAAAGTAAAAAAGCCCCACGCTCAGCTGCAAATCTGTTATCTGTATAGAAACAGCATGAGCAAGGTTGGAATCAGAGGAACTAGATATTACGTTCCGCATAAGTTTTTTATTAACTCCAGTCCTCGCCACACACGCAAAAAGGAATCAAAGTCAAAAAAGAACTTTGCATCTGAGCTGCAAAAGGGGACTTGCACCACGAAAGCAAATAGGAAAACACGACAACCCTCCCCTCTTCCCCAAAAAGCCCCACGCTGAACGCCAACTTGCAAGGTTGCCTGGATCCAGCCTCTAAAACAGCTCCAAGACTGCCTAGAAAACGTGAGTGCATGCAAAAAACACCCCCCCCCCCGAAGACCCAAACAAACAGAGACGTAAGTAAAAGCCCTTCCTGACAAAAGCTGGACGCTCCACTTGCCTCGAAGGAGAATAAATGCCACTTTAAACTGAAAAATCGAAGGGAACGCTCAGCTTTGCATGCGAATTCGGCAGATTTCCCCCTTAGCACTGCACCCCCAGCAAGAGAAAAGACTCGACATACAGTTTTAATTAAAAAAGGAAAGAAAGAAAGGGGGGGAAAAGCCGCCCCGAAGATTTTGCATGCATCTTAGTGCCTAAAAGAAAGCACAGGCAGCTAAAGTAGTGTTCTGCCCAATTGCCTTTTACCCTCAGCAACCCGGGACCAAATCCTTTTAAAATGCTCATGTAAGTTCATGATCAAAGTTAATATTTGTCACGATGGTGTGCTTTTAAAATTTCACAGACTCTAAGATACTGTGTCTGCACCTAACATCTCCATTTTTTTCAAAGAGCTTTTCCCATCGTAAAAATTCTTCTCGTTGGAAGAAAGAGCTTTGTAGGTTATAATAAAATCCTTTGAATGCTTATAAAACTCCACATAAAATTTGACCGACAAAACACACGGGCTAGTCCCTTAACCTTTCCATTTACTGCTCTACCTACTCGAATTGCTGCTTTTGCTTCCTTCCTTGGTGACAGAAGAGGACGAGGCTGAAGACCCTGGGTTTGTGTTTTCCTCCTCATCTTCCGGGTCTATACCTTGCTCTCCGCGGGATGACAGTGCGTGGGGTTGGGACTCTGCCTCCACTTTGCCCTCACCCTTCTGCAGGCAGCTCTCAGCCGGATTTTCCGCCCCACAATAGGCATTTTCGAAGAAGCGGTCGAAACCTTGGGGCAAGACAGTGTTTTTGTTCATGCTGGTGTAGAATCCCGTCGGTGCCGGGTGGTTGGAGCTGGGGTGGTGGTGGCTGTACACGCTCTCGTTTTTCATTAGCATTTCGGTCATGGTGGAAGGCGGGATGCACTCTCTATGCATCAGATCTTCTGCGGAATAACACGAGGCGTAATTGCTGCGGTGGTGCCATTTACTCGAGGGGTCTAGACCATAGGAGACCTCTCGCACGGGCTGCACTTGCGAGAGGTTGGTGGAGTAAGGGTAGGAGATTTGGCGAGAGGGGGCCTGTGGCAAGAAAGATGACACAGTTGAAAATTCAGGGACGTAATAGGTACAGCTGGGGAGGTAGAGATTGGAAGCGCAACCTGCCCTTTCTCCAAACTCAGCGCTCCTCTCCTTACGCGACTGGGAGCAGAAGTTGCCCAGGTTCACCGAGTTAAACATCTTTCTCCTTTTCTTCCTCCTATAGCTAGATGTTTGGGATCCGATGTGCGGAGGGGAAAAAATTTGGGAAGGCGAGATGACGCGCTATCCGTCTTAGTCGCTCCGGCGGACACGTGATCCAAAGTAGATATTGTCATATATCAGTTTGGAGCACTTAGATGCGTAGGAGTGGTTCACTTAGGTAAGATCTCAGAGGTTCAAACGATTGGTTTGCAAACACCGCAGAAACATTATGAAAATCAAGGGCAGATTTGTATTCATTTTCCTGAAGGCACACCCCTTGTAAGCACTCGCAGCAGAACAAGTACAAGGGGCGGCTTGTGAAGTTGCTGCCTTTTTTTTTTTTGCTGCCTTTTTTTTTTTCCTGGTTTTTTTTTCTTCGCTTTTTTTTTTTTTTTTTACCCCTTGCCTTTTCTTTTCCCCTTGTTTCTTTTCCCCTTGCCTTTATTTCCCTTGCCTTTTTTCCTTTGCCTTTTTTCCCCGTGCCTTTTTTCCCTTGCCTTTTTCCCCCTTGCTTTTCCCCCTTCCTTGCACTTCTTATTTTTTCTTGCCTTTTTCGCCCCCGTGCTTTTTCTTTTTATTTTTTATTTTTCTTGCCTTTTGTTTTATTTTTCTGGTTTTGTTTTTTTTTTCCTTTTTCTTTCTTTTCCCTCCTCTCCTTCCTATGTGGATTCCGCTTGCTGCTTTTCAGCAGGGTTTGGAGATGGGGTGTGGGCGATTTGGGCTGGGGAGGAGGAGGGAGGGAGGGTCTTAGGACGCTCGACCGGTGCTTTTCCACCCTTTTAAGAATATATCTTAATTCCGCTGATTATTCTAATTTATTATGATGGCTATTTCTATCCTTAGAAGTGCTCCTGAGTAGGCTGTAGGTAGCTCAATAAAATCGCTGGAGACGCAGAAGTAAGTTTTCCAACATTCCCCAAACCCTTGCTGCAGGCGGGAATGCCCAGCTCTCCCTACAGCTGGGCTGCTAAATTCTAACTAAATCTGTACTATCTGGGAGTGAGGGGGTGGGTGCTAATTAACAAGCTTCTAACATACGCTAATTATGTTGATCTCTGTGTGCGCATCAACTATACATCAACCAAGTTGGCGTGCTTTATGGAGAATATACCATTTGAGCAGTGACAGCATGCGGGGGAACGTGTGAAGTTTCCAACTTCCGAGTTAAAGCAGGCCTGGCTTAATGACTTTTGATATCGAATTAGTGATATATCAAGGCATAGAACAAATGAATTAAGTCAATGTCTAATAAATATTCGAAAACCTCCTTTAATGTTTGGTTAAATATTTATTACGTAAGAGTGGCATATTGAATATTTAATGCAATTGTTTATTGTCAATCAATGAATGTACTTTCACCAATACTCGCATCATTTATTCTTCCAGCTGAATTAAAAAAGATATTCTTATTAAAGTCATTTGTCTTCTCTCCTGTGCCCCGGAGCCTCCTCTTGCTCTGCCCTTGTGCATTTTCAGACTAAAAAATGCAGATATCGAAGCACTGCCAGAGTTTTGCAAAGAATTGTTAGGCGGAAGGAAAGAATGACATGGGAAAATGATAATAATTCAAAAACCTCTTCTGCAAACCCATTGGAAATGTGCGCCTCAAGGACGGGCAACTTCCGCGGCACCAGGCTCCGAGGAGTTCTCCCATTTAAATAATCTTAAAGGAACGAATTTGTCTGCAACAATTGGGCACTATCGGGTTTTCACCTGGATAGGAAATCATCTGCTTGAGGTGGAAAAGCTTTCTTTGCTGAACAGAGGCGGCTGCTGCTTACATCTATAAATGAAAATACTGCAGCGCATCCCTCGTTTTTTATCCTTTTCTTTACAGGATGCCACCGAGGCATTTTTTCCCCCCTTGAATTACACATTTTAAAACGCCCAGTAAGGGGAAGAATAAATAAAAATACTGAATTATCCAAGCGTAAATGCGACCTAAACTCTACCGTGGTGCGTTGGATACTCCGAGCAGATCTGATGCACCAGGAGAGAGCAAGAGGCGTTTAGAGAGAGGATTTTGCTAAATCGAGTTGCAGCAAATTCAAAGAGTAACAAGGGAGAAAAGGCAAATCTCAGCCGTCCAGCAGCAAAAGCCCCGGCGGCTGCAGCCTTTTTGCTTTGCTCCCCTAAGAACTCATGCATAAATTCACCTGAAAATAACCAATTCACCAAAAAGGAGCAACAGAGGGTCCCAGTCCTGCTCGGGGGTGTCCCTCCTGCAGCTGGGCATTCCTGGGAAGCTCCTTTTCCACTTCGCTCTTCTCTATTTAATTTGATTTAATTTGCTAGCACCCAACCTGCTGTTAGCACTTTAACCAGGGTGGTTGCTTAATTCGGAGGGGAGAGGGAGCAAACTGGAGAGGAAAACGCACCTTCTCTGCTACAAATACAAATAACCTGCAGTTCTGCAGCAATACAAGGGGGAAATAAGGAAAAAACAGATTATTTTCACAAGAGAAAACAGCCTCACAAGTCCGTACCTTGCAGCCGAGCAGAGAGCAAAGGATTTCAAGATGCCTGAGCGGAAAATAAGACGGGTATTTCAGTAAAGCTTTCCAAACTATAGTGTTTATCAGGCGGTGTGCCTGGATTTTTATGTATTTATTAGAAAATCTTGAAGGAAAACATGGCGGCTTCGCATGTTAAGGTTGTGGGCTCTTCCTCACTTTGAGCCTTCCTCAGCCTCTAATGCCACAATGCACTCCTGATCATCTATTCCCATTAATTTCTGGATTCTCTCCCTCCCCTCTAGCTTTGTATTTTCTGTTTAAAGAGCCGCTCTCATAAATCCCTTTTTATAAGGGATCAGGGCATGCGAGAGTCTCTGAACGCGTGTGTGTGGAGACAGAGATGTACACACAGATAAATACCTCTGGAATCACAAAATGAGCTGCGTTTTCCTCTCTCATGCGCCGTTTGGCTGATGAATATATATATATATATTCATATATATATATAGGCAAGAACTCTGGCTGCAGATACAGATTTCTTCAGCTTTGTAATCCACCCTATTTTATGACTTAGATGTCGTTTTTGGCAAAACTTTTAATTAAAGTGTCAGCGATCTTTTAACTTGGCTTTTTATGGACCTATATTAATACTAACTACAAACTAATAATGTTAAGCTATTGTTTATGAGTGCAATTATTTTTTCCCCTGTTCCTTCCTGTTTGCAACCTGCGTGGAGGATCTTCTCCCTCCGATTAAAAGGGTAAAGGCTCTAAAATACACAATTTTTGTTATATTTAGTCCCATCTAGATTCCCTTGAAAGGCTGTAAGCATGAAGCTTTGCACCCAGAGGAGGAATTCGAGGGGGGTTTTGGAAAAAAACAATATCCCAGCAGCTCTTTAAACCCAAACCAAAGCACATCTACCCCCCAAAATACCCCAACACAAGAGCAAAAGAACAAAAATCCGTGTGGCACAAAACTCGCCGTCTCTCCTCTAGGTGCGTGAATAATTTATTGCTCTTCGTAGGTAAATACATCTAAACCAAGTCCTGGTGTCGTTTTGGGGTTTTAAACCCGGTTTAAAGGGTAGGATTTGCCTGCTTCCTGCGAGGAAGCAGAGATGAGGCAGCTGTGGAGTCACAGCACTTGAATTTGACCACCAAAGTGACCACCATAAAACGGAATGAGGGCTGGCGGCTCGCATTCCTTTTGGTTGCCCTTCAAAAAAAAAAAAAAAGCAAATAACTTTAAGGCATAGCCTTAAAGCATCCAGAGCATTTCAATCCCTTCGGTTTTTAAACCTGCTTCATTTCCTAGCTAATGGAGAAAGGTTAGAGCGTAGAGGGGCAAATTAAAGAAAAGCTGTATTTGCGCTCTTGAAAGGGGGAAAAATAATCCAGGGGAACTTGAGAAGGGGGGAGAAAGGGTCTGATTTTCTTGATTTTGAAGTGACTGTGTGTATAAGATGAAACAAGAGGACTTTCCCCCCTTTATTTACTTGTGTCTTAGCCGGAGGGAAGGAAAAAGAGGCGCAGTGCCGAACTCGTCTCTCCTTGTGCCTGTTCCGCAGTTCTAAATACCCAGCTTTATGTTGGCACCTGAACCAGAGACCTTTTTCTACCCAAATTTCCCCAGCACACAAAGCAAAGTGCAGTGGGAGAAAAAAGAAAATCAGCCCCTCCCAAGCTATCCCCCCCCCCCCTCCCCTTGCTCCGGAGTCCACACTCATTTGCCTGATATAATGCAAACACTTAACACATTTAACAGCGTTTTCAGCAGGCAAATAGGCTCAAGGCTGCTGAGATGTGTTTTGCGTTACTAACAGGAATTTTAAAGGGATGTCAGAGGCATTTCGTGACCAAAAAAACATTGTAGCAATTGTACCCAAATCAAAAAGTTGGAGTTGTGAAAGCTGGCTTTAGCTGATCTGTGTAAACATCTGAAGTTATATTTTGGTTTAGGTTAATCCTGTACTTGAACTCTTCTCAATAAATCATTCATCTATTTTTTTTTCCCCTCCTTTTTTTTCCCCCCTTCCACTGGGTAGAGGAGATATTATTTTTGTTTCCTTCCCCTCAAAGCTGGGGTTATTTGAAAGCCATGTAAATTTGTTAGCAACCTCCCAACCTCGCTCAAAAACTTGTTTGTAAGTATTGCCATAAAGAAGCCTTTGTCTGAGCCTGTACAGTAGGAAAACTGCTGAATGGGGAGGAAAAAGGAGGGGGCAGGGGGATGCTAGAAAATAATTGAAAATATTAGATTTTATACCAACCTGGCTTACCACGTTACTCATTGCTACTCACTTCTGCTCTCAAGATAGCTGATGCAAGAGCCTGAATCTTTCCCTATTGCAGCCAGTTGATCAGAGTTTGCATTGAAGGGATAAAAAGAGTGGAATTTTCCCAACCTGCAGTGCTAACCTGTGCTCACTCGGGGTAGAAACGTGGTGCTGGGGAGCACAGAGCACTTCTGTAGCAGCTGCATCTCCCCGCAGCTGCAGAGATGTGCTTCGCTTTTGCTAAATAGGCTCCAACTTGTGATGTCTAATGACTTTGGCCTATCAGATGTTCTCAGGGTGATTTTTCCCTCCCTTCCACGACGGTATTACAATTACTTCCTCAGATGGACTTCAAAAAAAAAAAGAGAAAGAAAGGAAATTCGGGCCAGTAAACAGATCACTAGACACCACGTATGTGTAGAGGAAATCTGAAGGGAGAGACAATAGCTACAAGTGGGAAGCGCTTGGAAAATATTATAGCCCCCAAATGGCAGAGATAAATTTAATTGGATGGACGCCAGGCTGCGAAAGAAAACTATATAAGCTGTGAACAATTCAAAGGGGGGAAAAAAGGAGAGAGAGGAAAAAAAAGTCTACTTAGATCTCTCTAGACCTGAGCTGCAAGTTCAAAATCATGTGGACTTAATCAAGATAAAAGCAGATTGAACTCTGCTTCCCAACCGCAGGCAAGGCTGGGACCGTCTGGGATAAAAATGTGCTGCGGGTGTCAGATTCAAATAGAAGTGATGCTGAAGAGGCGTTAAGAAGAGTTAGGCTTGATAATCACCAGCATCACTAAGCTTTTGCCAATCGGCCTTCCCCCTCATTTTCATCTTCTCCTCAGCTACGGCTCCTTCTCCCCCTTCTACACAGGGGGAGCTGAGCCCAGTGGAATATCGATGCTTCCATCTATTTATTTACCTTATTTCCCCTGCACAGCTCAGCTGCAGAGAGCTGCTGGAGCCTGTGGAACGGCGAGGTTTGGGGAATGCGAGTAAAATTTCACAGCGTCCTAAACTCGCTCCTGAAGTCCCTGAGAAACTCAGCTTAGAGGAGACAGGAAACCCACAGGAGCTCGTTAAGCGACACCTATTTCTATTCAACAGACTCCCTCTCTTTCCCCCCTCTCCAAACCTCTACAAATACTTATTTAAACACAAAGGAAGACATATAAAACACACCTAAACCTAAAAAATAAATAAGTAAAGCAAAGCTTTTATTCGCCAGACGTGCCCTCTTGATAACTTTAGCAGCGCCACTAAAATGTGCAAAAACTATGCAAAAAGTAGGAAATTGTGGCAGGGAAAAAATGTATTTTCTGTTGGGTAATCCCTTTATTAGCAAAATAGCCCCGAAATGCAAAGTTCAGAATAGAATGTGGGCGGTTAATCCACCCCAGCCTTATTAAAACCGCACACTCGTTTGCATGCGTGGTATTTAATCCTTAAATACTCAGGAAATCGTTTCCAAGTATTGCACTTTAAGCCTTTTGCTCCCGCATTCCCCTTTTTTATTATTTTTTAATATTTTTCTTTCCACAACAGCCAGCACCTCGGTGTATTTCCCTCTGATAAGCATTGATCAAAGGCGAATCTCAAGAATTTATGGGGATAAACTTCAATAATTCGCAATCGGGGGCGCGACAGAGCTGGGTTCTCTCTTCCATCCCGCATTAATCAGAGTGAAATGAAACAAAATCCTTCAGCTGCTTCACGGGGTGACATTTTCCAAATGTATATCCTGTTTTTAGAAGATAAATGCTGTCGGGGAAGGTAGAGCGCTGGAAAATGTGGCCGCCCCACTCCGTCTACCTATGGAGCTAATGTAGATATACGTTATATATAATGTGCATAACCTGCCTTCCCCTATGCACTCACGGCCCTCCTCCTCTAAAATATTCTCTCGCACGCAAAAGCTCATCCATCTCTACTTTCAGTTGGAGAAGCAGAGCGATCTGGGCACGAAAATCTCTGTTCACTTTATTTCTGTGCCCCCTGCAAGCAGCTCCTCTATTCCCCCGCAGAATAACCCCCTATATTTCCATCTTTTTCTTCATCGGGAGTGAGGATTGAATGTTTTAGTGGTACTGCATTCAGTCGAAATTAATATTTATGTCTAAATTAATGTATCCGGAGTTCTCCTTTAATAAGGTACTGGCTTTAAAATACCTCATGTACAGAGAGCAGATAAATTACGAATTAAACACTGGTCCAATGATTGGACTCTTATCGAATCCCTCCTCCTAGTCCCTCATGTCTTTCTTTCCTTCTTTCTTACCTTCTTTCTCTCTTTCTCTCCTTGTCTTCTTTCCTCCTTTCTTCCTTTCATTCCTTGGTCTTTATTGATCTCTTTCTCTCGTCTTTCTCCTTTCCCATACCCATCAGAAATTTGTGAGTCTATAACAAGGACAACTCTATGCAGAAGTATTAAGTTATTTGTTCTTACACCATAAATGTTCCCAGATCTTTATTCATCGCTATATTACACCTGTGTACGCATTCTTTCTTACTCTACGGATTTCTATCCCGTAGAACAGAGCTTTTCCCAAATAACCATCTATCTCTTCACATTAAAGGACAGTAAGCATATGCAAAATTGTCTTTTCCATTTCTTTTCCCCAGAATCAGGGGGAATATTTAACACCGTTTCCTCGTGGAAGTGGAAAATATAGAGAAGTGGAGCCTTTTTTTCCACCTCTCGGTGTCTGAGGGCCTGGGTTGCAGCATCAGGCAATGCTCGGTCCACTCGCAAGGTCTTGGGGCTTTTCGGATGGCCATTGTCACATCTGTGAGGCCCTCTCTGTCACCAGGGGGTACACGCCACCACCATGCTCCCCCTCCCACACCCCCCACACCCCGAAATCTGCCTGTTAGAAGAGAAAGACCAAAACCTCCTCGAACAGAGAACATTCACATTTTAATGGGTGCCGTCGCCACTCCAGGCTCGGTAAAGGCAGTCCCGCCACTCACGGGGAAGGGGGAAAGATTTGGGGTTCGGGGAAGGGGGAATTGGGATGCAAAGACACAGACCCAGACCTGGTAAATGTCCCCTCCCGGCCAAGCTTTTTTCCGCTTTCTGTTGTTTTCCTACGAACGTGGTGGGTTTTGCTGTTTCGGGTGCGTTGGGTTGGCTTCTATCCTCTTTGTTTATAGATATATATTATTTTTTAGCTTCTCCCCCCCCCCCCCCTTGGATTTCATTTTGTATTATTATTTTCTGGCCTTCAGGATGAAAGCAGCTCCTGGAGAAAGGGAGACAGGGGAAAGGCAGCAGGACTTATGGCGAGGGAAGAGGTAAAGAGCCTCGGGGATTTCACCCCCACCCCTTACACCCGACCCCCCTTTTCACCCCTTATTATTAACCCCTTCCCCCCAGACTCTGCCCCTGCTCAGGACTTTCCCAGGGGCCAAACATGAGCAGAAACCGCTTTGCCCAAGCATTAAAATCCACATTATTTTATTCCATTTATCCCCATCTCCGAGCACAGACAGCACAGGAGCTTGGCTCACCCCCCAAATTCCCTACCCCCACCTAATCGTCCCCTTTTTATTTAATAATTACCCTTCCATGCCCGTTTTTTCCCTTTTCGAGGCAAAAAAAACCCCACCAAACTGCCCCTCTCCCTCCCTCCCTTCTTCTATCCCTTCACCCCCTTCTTTCTTTCTTTCTGCCTCTCTCCTTACCGAGCGAACTTCATTGTTTTCTGGAGGAAATGGTAATGTTCAGACATTAAACCTTAATTGGGCTTTTCTTTATGATGTTTAATTTCCTCCATGGCAGACGGGTTTGCATCTTGCTGGGAAAAGAGTAGAAGGAGGGGAAAAAGGCAAGGAAAAAAAAAAAACAACGAAGAAGAAAAAGGAGACCGGGGAAAGCCCTTGTTTGAAGTCTGCAGTCCAGCCTGGAGGGGGGGGGGGGAGAGAAAGGATAAAAAACATCAGGATTTGGAGAAAAGGGCTCCATAAAATCATCCTCCGCCTTTGCTATTTCAGCACTTGGCTCCTCTCCCTGCCCCTCACCGCCTGGAGGAGGGGGGGGAACTGGAAAAAAAAGAGGGGTTTAATCAAAATGAAGGTTGCGGCATTGAGCGGGAGGGTCCCCGGCAATGGCATTGCCCGCGGGGCCGCGGCGGAGCAGCGCGGACAGGCCGCGGAAAGCGAGGCTGGAGGCTTAACTTGACCTTCACTTTGCAAGGGCGGCCCCCGCCCACCCAGACGGGCAGCCCAGACGGCTCCTCCCGCGGGCAGAGCAAGGCAGCGCGGGCAGGGCAGCGCGGGTAGCCCTCCGCAGGCGCGGAAGCAGAGGGAAAGAAGAAAGCAAGCAAAAGAAAATGAAGTAAAAATTCAAAAGACATTGAAAATAAAATAAAAAATAAAAATAAAATAAAATAAAATAAAATAAAATAAAATAAAATAAAATAAAATAAAATAAAATAAAATAAAATAAAATAAAATAAAATAAAATAAAATAAAATAAAATAAAATAAAATAAAATAAAATAAAATAAAATGGTATTGGGGTGTGTGTGTGAGGGTGAGTGCAGGGCAGCTCTTGCCTGGGACCCCCACCCCCAGATATTCGAATTCCCACAATTTTATTTGCAGTCTCGGAAGAGGAGGGGGGTTGAAAGCAAGTTTGCCCGCTGCCTAAACCAAGGAAATACTATCTCGATTCTAGTCAAGCAGAGCTTTTGGTCTCCCTCCATTCTCCCCGTGAATCCCCCTCTCACCACACGCCCCCCCCCCCATCTTCTAAAGAGGCATCGAAAAACCCGCAGCACATTTTTTCCCCCAACCAAACATTTATTTATTTATTTGTCCCGGAAATCCACCCCCAAAATCCCTTTTTCCTTATAAAAAATAAAGGGGACAACGTAGAACCGCGGCAGCCAGCACGGCTCCTCTTTGCAAATAAATATTTTCTTTAGCCCCATTTAGGAAATAAAAAAAAAGAAGAAAAATACCCAAAACTCATGGAAGAGCCATTTTATTGGGTTAGGAGGATTTTTGTAAAGTTGGAGGAGGACTTTGGTGAACGCGTTTTGGGTGGAAAAAGAGTAAAGAAGGAAGTGCTTGTGCAGATGTGTAACTTTGTCGGTGTTCACCCGCCTTTGTGTGTGTCTGGGTAGGGGGAAGACAGATGCTTTATTTCACAGTCTCTCTATAAAGAGATAATTATATATCTAGTTATCCACCGGAGCAATAAATACTCTTCATCCACAATTACAGATGAAGATGGTTGGTTTAAATACCCATAAAGTCAGTGTTTTGGGCTTGGATGGAAGTTGGAAATGAGGGATTTGGAAGTGGGGTGATGCGTAAAGAGCTACAGAGAGGGAAAAGCCAAAGGAAAAAAGCCGGTAGCCCCCCCAAAATGAGCACAACTGGGTAAAATAATCCCAGCATTGCTTTAGCTGTCGTGTCCTCCCCCACTCCTGCAGTGGGTTGCCCATGGGTGCGATGAGTTGGTCGGACTTAGGCTAGGCGGGAGTGAGTAGGGTGAGCTGTGCCCTACTCCTACCTTGCTCCATGGTTACACACCGGAGCTGTGCATGGATATTTCCACTCCGCGGAGTGCTCACATACACCCCTCCACACACACACGTTTACTCTAACAGATCGCCGCAAAACCCCATTGGGATTTATGTTTCAGCGAAGGAAAAAAAGCCCTGGCCCACATCATCTATTAAAATATAATTTCTTATATTATTTCTACCGCCAGATATTTTAATTGGAGGTATGTATGGCCTTGATTCTTTTTTTTTCCCCCTTCATTTTACTGGACCTGAAGCCTGCCCGACATTCCTCATTGCTACCTTGGGTCTCACACTGTACTTTTCCATACCTAATTTTTTAAATGCTTTCTCCTTTAGCAGCGTCTCGTCTCACCTCATAACAGTTTACTGGTTAATCATAAAAATAAAATGAATTTCCACTCTCTCTGTAATTATCGACACTTCTCCAGCCGACGTGTAGGTTTGGGAGGCACAGGAGTGTAGTGGCTGCGAAAATGAATATTAATACGCTTTCCCTTTGAAATGAATTAATTTTGGCAAACGTTTTTATAATGAGATATCCCGATGGTTTATGTGTTCTCTGTGGCAGTGTTTGGCTAACGCAAGCCTAAAATTAAAGCACAAAGTCTCTTTAAAAAATACAGGTAGATTTTGAAGGCGGATTTGAGGCACATGCGCTCGTATTCCAGCTAGACTGAAACACGGGTTAAATGTGATTTATTCTGACTGAGGGAGATATAAGATTTCTGCATTTTTCTGGTACCAGAAAAGCATAGGAGGGGGAAAATTGAATTTCCGCACTGACAAAAGCAGGAAAAACGCTTTATTTTCAAAGATAAAGGTTTTTTGGAGCTGAAATCGAGAGAAGGGAGACACACCACACCACCCCCCTCTTAAGCCGCGGAGAAGGATAGTTAATATGAGATTTATTGGGAAGCGAGAGGCGCGTATCTTTATTTCCAATTTGAGCAACATGAAAATAAAGTCACTTAATGAAGTCTGACTAAAAAAAAGGGAAATTTGTGGAGAGTCAACAAGACGCAGCCATTAGAAAATCCGCGCAATTTACCCACAGTAAGGAGTACAAGGCGAGTGATCTTTTTATCTTTCTTATCCTTTTCATCTTTATTATCACTCTTGTTAACAACACCAATGAGACTGGATACATATATCTCCTTTAAATGCAGTCATCCATGGAGCCATTGTAGTTGCTAGCTACAGATATATTAATTAATTTATTCTCTCAACAGTAAAATATTGCTGTGTCTACTTGCTACCTACCAAGCAATAAAAAAGAGGCTTCCCTCAACCCTCCCTCCCCCCAGCTCTGCACTTCATTAGGCTTTACCTATAAGTTCCTATTCGAAATGATTTGCTCAAAACTAATTACCTGCAATGTACTTCATTTTCCCCTCGCAGGGTCTGGAAGGTTTCAAAGTGGGGCGGGTGGCCTTATGCTGATAAATGCTGCTAATTATTCCCACTCTGTGTTTATTTTATATTTATGAACCCCCACTCAGAATCAAACCAAGGCAGTCTTAGGAAATAATTGGCATATTAATGATGGGGGCTGGGGGGAGAGGTGCTTGAAAACAGCCCCGATAATGCACAGGGAAGGAAAGCAAATAGTTAATACATCGCGGGATTAGCCAGAGGACAGACCCCGAGCCACACACAGACCGGGAGAAGGAAATCCAGCCGTTCTTCTCACTCTAATGGGAATTCTGATATTTATTGTTAATTGCTGTGGCCCTGGAAGATGCAAGGGGGTTCTTTGCTTTTGGCGTTTTTTTGGGAGAGCTTCGGTTGAGGCTGGAATACAAACTATTTCCACTCAAGGACACGGGCATCTCAGATGCTGTACTGAACCCAAATCCTTTTCCCCTGCATGTTCTTCTCGTGTACAGCACCTCCAGCACCCCCGCGGCAATGTTCAGCAGGTCAAGGTGCCCCCCACCCTTCTAACCCTCCCGCGCACCCACGACCCTGACGCTCCCCTCTTTTTCGAGCTCCTTTTTGGCCTGGTCCGAGGGATTGAGCCCACACGAAGACCACGCACACCCGTGGAAACCTATACAGAGCCTATAGCACCCCACGCTGTAGAGGCTACGCCTTTACTCTTCATTTTGGGGGGCTTACAGGAGAAAAAAAGGAGGAATTTCCAGGTCACTCCCCTCCAGGCAAAAACCCCGACCCGGGTGTTTGCAGCGCGGCCGGGTTTATTTTCTCCTGAACTTTGGATTCTTCCTATTTTCCCTTCTGCTAAACCGCCGCGGGGCCGCCAGGACTTGGGTGTTTCAAATCCTGCTTTGGTCCAGAAAAGAGAGGATGTTAAGAAAATGAGGAGCAGGAGAAGAAAACTTGGACTTTTGGACGTGTTTTTCTCGGTGTTGCCGGGTTAAACTTTGCTTAAAGCGGCTTTGAAATGAATCCAGCCCTAGATCGGGTAGGGTTTTGCAGGGGGAGTTCAAAGAACTCGGACGTTTCTTCGGCACAAAGGTGTCAAGACCCCATCTCCTGGATCAGAGGAAAACCCCCTTTTTCCTATTTCTGCTCTGCACATTCTATTCGCAGCATTGACTCTACACTGAGAGTACCAAAATGGGAATAAATCCCTAAATTTGACCCTCACGCTTTAATATTTTCTGCGATTTTTGCAGTAACTGAAACAGCACCTCGGTCCTTCTCATTAGCGGTAGAAATATTCCTCGCAATTAAAGAGATGAGGTCCTTCTCCCCTCACTAACGAATTCATTTTAAAGCCAAAGCAATGAAATACGCTGCTGAATAAAAGAAACTAGCCCAGGAATAATACGGATTTTATGGCGAAGCAACAATTTGTTCTATCCGCTTGCTGGTAATAAATAAGTTTTATCTATTTTCGTGAGTGTTTGAATGTCTTTGAAACCCAACTATTCCTGTTCAAGGTGAACCGACTTACAATATATACAATTTATGTCACCCTATAGCAGTCAGATGTTAGGCATAATTCCTCCTCTTGCCCATTTTCCTGCCAGATTGGTGCAGAGACATAGAAAGAAGGAAATAAAAGTAGAGAAAAGTCTAATTTGAGTTTGCTTCTACAATATATTTGTACAAATATCCTCCTGGAGCAAGAGAAAGAGAGGGAAAAGTGCGTGCATCGATGTTAAAACATTAAAAAGTAAAGTAAAAAAGTAACTATTACAGGAAAAAAAGGTCATTTTTCACTCTAGAAAACCTCATCCCTACAGATTGCCCCAACTCCTGCTTCTTCATACACCAAACCCTAAATCTTTCGGGAGGGGTGGCTGGGGTTTGCTGCTGCAAGTGGGGCCCATTCCTATGGAAATATTTGCTTTCCTCCTCCTCCTCCTGTGTCCAAATGGAGCAGCTCCTGCAAAAAAAGAAAGAAAGAGGAAACTGCTCAGGACTGAACGAATCCTCTTGTCATTTTGGAAGACCCCAAGTGCACCTACTCTGTGTTGGGACATTCTGGTTCAGAAAGTGAAAAAAAAAGTAATACTTTCTCTTAATCGTGTGTTCTTCGTAGAAAAATCTGTTCTTAACTCCATCCATCAGGCTGAGGTTCAGGCCAGTGGCTCCCAGTGTGCCCAGACTGCAGGGTGGGCTGAGCTGGGGGTTATTGGACTTGGGTCTGGGTACAGCTAGGACTGGAGGAAGCATCAGTTACTTTGCCATAACCCCATTGTGCTTGTCTTTAGGATTTCTTTCATAAAAATCCCTTAACGATCTTCTAAAAGCTTCCGCCCCCCCCCCCCCCCCCAACCCCCATTGCCTCTGGGAAGTGTATGGCATCTCCCCCGAAAGGAAAAAGCAGAGAATCCATTATATATAAATATCCACTTAGAGAGAGATCGAGGAAATCATAATCTAATTTATTTAAATTGGCCTGACGGGGTTATTTTTTCCTCTTGTTAAATGAATTTGCTGCAAATTTACACCGAAGAAATGCAATAATGCTGGTCCTAATAATCATAACCATAACAATAAGCATCAAGATGCCCAAATCTAAAGCCAGTCTAATATATTTCCAATTTAAGAGCTGTGCTTTCACGTCTCATTCCCATCTTAAAGTCACATCCAGGATAACTCTGACATTCCTTTGGTTCCTATATCTACAGCTATGTCTATAACTGGTTTCTACATCTATAACTGGTTCCTGTACCCATAAGGAAACCCATCCATATAGCATTTCCCATATGTACATAGAGACTGTGGGAGCCCCTTGGGCAGGAGGTCCGCTTCCAGAAGAGGTAGAGCTCCCCTGAACCTTCCACCAGAGACAAAAGAATCCCAATTAACCCATGTTCAAGCTTCTTCACCCACCAAAATAGCATCTCGGTCGGGTTTTGCTTCCAATTAATACTACGTGCATGAGTATAACTCTCATTAAACCAGCAATTTGAAGATTAACTTATGCTTCTTGTTTCCCCAGGATTTTTCTAATTATATTTAGAGCGACGCAGCAAGCGATATTTCTTTCCTTTTACAACGCATTTTACACATTCATTTAATTACTTTCCTTTTTTTTTTTTACCCAAAGATGATCTACAAGCCACAGAAGGCAAGGCTGGCCAATATATTTTTCTGCTACTCTTTTATTAACCTTGCAACTTAATACTCATTTTAAATGGTAAACAGTAAATCACCAAGTAGATGTTTGGGCAATTTTATTTATTATCAAGAAATCACATAATAATACATTATATTTTTTTATTATTATTATTGTGAAGCATCTTTTTACATGACTATATAAAGCCGGAACGTGCTATAACAGACATTTGCATAGACCCTACATAGAATAACTTGAGGTAAAGAACATTACATATGAACTATACTGCGAAGGACGCATATTAACAACCGCAATGACCTAGACTAGGGGTACAAGCAGAAAAAACAATGCCACGTACACGGAGAACAGACACAGACCGAACAGAAATCCCACCGAGGAGCCTTTTTAAAGCGATCTGGAAGAGAATATTGCATATATTTTCATTTTCTTCGGCATTTTCTCTAGTGGTTGCTGCTGGTGCCTTGGCCTTTGTGTCGGGGGAAAGGGGGGGGGGGAAGCTTTTCGGGGGCTACAAGTGCCCCTCGGTGGGTGAAGAATAACGAAACGGATTGATTTGTTTTTTGGGATGGTGGGATTGAAATCCAACACAGCATCTCTGACATCTCACCGTAACTCACCCTCACCTTCCTCAGGCTCCAGCCTCCCTCCTCACGCCGCCTCATTGCGGGGAGGGGTGGGGGGGCTGCTCAGCAAAGCCTGGGTGGATTTAGTCCTTTTTTTTTTCCCCATGGAATTCCACCCCCTTAAGTCCCCACGACACTGCAGAGCCCCAAGTCACCCTCTGCAGAGTAGGCTTTGCCCCGCGGCACAGAGACAGGGTGCTCTGAGAGCACCCAAAGCCACGACCACTCCCCAAAATCTCCCCCCACGACCCACCCCCCCACCCCCCAAATCGCCCCAAGACATTACATTCCTCCACATCACCTTCTTCCTTTAATTGCACGTGGTTGAGCTGGAGCATCTAGAGATAGATCCATAGGTACGTGTGGTTTAACACATCCTAGGCTCTATTGCACAGCATCGCGACAGGCGGTACCCTCCGCGGCGGCTCTTTTGTATGGGACTAAGGGGCAAAAGGGGACCCTCACCCGGGAGCCAGCATTGAGGGAGGAGATAGGGGGTCTTTCTTTGTAAAAATAAGTGGAAAGAAATAAAGCTGTGACATTTCCCGAGATGGGAATGGGGAAAAAAAGGGAAGGAGCTGGAGAAGGACAGGGAATGAGGGGAGTGGGCTCTGCTGGGTGTTCCTGCAGAAATAAAGCTGAAGGAAAAGGCTCTTTTCAGCCCGGGGAGGGATTTTTTTCCCCCTTTAAGGAGTCGGCTCCATCCTTTGCAGCTCGTAAATAAAAGCATTCCTCGGCGCTGCTGGTCATGACCATGAACGCGTGGAAGCAGGAGCACGTGGTGAGCATCCAGACTTCCCAGAAAACGCTGCTTTGCCATAAAATTAATCCCCCCTCCGATATAAAACGAATGGAGCAAAGCACGGCGTGGCAAAACACCGGGCTGCAGCACCGCGCCCCCCTCTCCCCTTCAGCCTGGATTAAAAATTCCTGGTTTTTTTTCCTCTTTTTTTAATCCGAAATTACAATTTCCCATGCAGGCAAAGGTTCCCAAGGCCCTAAACCTGCTGCTCCCCCCGTCCTACCCCACCTTGCCTCGCTCCCCCCAGACTGAAAGTGCCTTTAAACCAGGGAATCACGAAAATTGGTGTTTCCGCCCCCAAAAATCAGAGTACATGTACAAAGAAAACACCTCGCATCCTGCCAGGCCCCTGTCTATTGCTTTGAAAGGGGAAAAAAAAAAAAAGAGGGGGGTTTATGGAAACACCCCTTCATGTCCTCCAAAGACCAAAACCTCTTCTTAAAGTTGGGTCTGTCTCTACTTGCAGCTAGAAGGACTTTTTTAGGGAGGCAAAGAAAGCATCGCCCTTGCTATAAATGTGCAGGTTTTTAACCCGATGGGCTGCTGAGCAAGGGAAACGTAGCTAAATGAGTTATATTTCCTTAAAAAACACCCCATATATTCCCTTAAAAAACACCCTGTTGAGAAGATAGCACCCAAGCGACAAAGCGCATCTTTCCAGTTATCCCAGGGAAGGGGAGATGCAACTCGCTCAGACTCCAACAGGCTGTTATCACCGGGGGGTACAAAACAGGGCATTTTTTCCACCTATTTCCCTACGTTTTCATCGATAAAAGCAGCAAAACAGTGTACCCACTCCATCAGCAGAACTGTCGCGAAGGAACATCTCTCTTTTTTTAAGAGGAAGAATGTAATTTTAAGATAGTGCAGAGAAAAGCTGTGAATCCAGAGAGAAGGGGAAAGAAAATTCTCCAAAAGGCTCAGTTTACGTGAAAGGAAAGTCAGATTTTCTTCCCTGGGCGGGTTTTCTAGGGTGGGGGATGCACTTTCCTTCTCCTTGTGACATTCTGGCGTTGAGGACAACACCATCGCCTGCATCAAAGCCTCGTATCTACATACGAGGAACATAGTGTGATACACAGACCTCATATATTATATAGATATATACCATATACACCGGATATATACACAGTCTTTGTCTCTCGCCTCTTCCTAGAGATCCCCATTAGACCTGGAGATGCTGATTAAGCGTATAGGTCCCCATTAAGCCTGGAGATACTGATTAAGCCTAGAGATATTCATCAGCCGCAAGCCTTCAATTTAGACTGAGAAAACCACATCTTGGGTCACACCGTGCACTGAAAAAAGCACCTTCCACCAGGATGAGGGGTCTGTCCCTTAGGACAACACCCTGCATCCCTTTTTTTTTGTGTCACTCCCTCCCCATTTCTTTATTTTTGCCATTTTTCCCTCTCGCTTTCCCACTAAACCGGCCCTAAACCCTACGTGCCAGCCCAGGAGGAGCTCCAGGATCTTCCCTTATCCCCCTCAAACCCGGTCTCGCCGTCAACCGAAGGGATGGGGAGTGGAAAGTAGTGGGGGAAAGGAACCGGCGGCCCCCGACGGTGCCCGGCGCTGCACGGAAACCCTACCTGTGCTGTTGGCAAAGGCAAAGCGGGTTAAGTCGGGCTCAAAACCTCCCCTTCAGCCCACCGGGCATCTCTGGAAGCCGTCCGTCCCCCCGCGGTCCCGGCGGAGAAGATGCATTATTATTATTAATATTATTATTTTCCTCTCTGTCGGGTTTCGTATTTTAAGGGAAACTGGTAAATTATTAATATTATTTCTTTATTCATTGATTTCTGGGTAGGGAGGGGGATTAAGAGTGATCAGATAAAGTCCCGGGAGCTCGGGTGAATGCTAGAGAGTCTATGTGGGAGTTGTTTTGGGTTTAGTTGGATTTTTTTTTCCCTTTTCTTTTAGTTTTCTATTTTTATATATTTTTTCTTTTTTTTTTTTTTAATTTTAATACCCGACACGGACGTTTTTTAAACTTTAAAAGAAAGAAAGAGCTTGCTCTCTCAGGAGGAGTCTTTTCTTTTTCATACGCCGGTTCTGGAACCAGATCTTCACCTGCTGGTCGCTCAGGTTTAATCGGTCTGAGAGCTCCCTCCTTCTTTGGCGAGTAATGAATTCATTGACCATAAACTCCCCTTCCAGCTCTGCCAGCTGCAGCTTGGAATAGGGTTTTCGCTTTTTCCGGGACCGTGTGTGCATCGGGTACCAAGGAGCACCTGGCAAATGGGGAGCGAGAGTTTAGCACTTGGCAAGGAAACCCCATCCCAAACCTTCTCGTAAAGAAAAAAAGGGGGGGGGCACCCCCAGCACCCCTTTTTCTGCACCTCTCTATTAGCCCCGCTCTTCCCAAGGTCCCTCGCTGTGCCTGGGGATGCTCCCAGACGCCTCCCAGGCCCACGGGTGATGTACAGGAGGCAGAGGAAAGGAAAAGGGGGGAGCCTTATAACCGGGACATGCAGCAAAGCATGGCCAGAGAGCGGGAGAGAAGCCTGGGGCCCCCCAGGAAGGGCTCCAAAGCAGCAAGGAGAAACCTCCACCCGAATGCCAACTTGGAAGGCTGTGTTTTCCTACGGTTTTTAAGCACCCCCTCCCCTTTTTCCCCCTTCCCTTGGAAAGACACACCTCTGCGATGTCCCCCAAAGGCGCCCGGACGTTCCGCCAGCCCTCCGCGCTGCGCAGGGATGCGCAACTACTACCCTGCTCTGCGTCTCTCTCCCTCTTTTTTTTTTTTAATGGGATATTTACATGTTTATAGCCTTTTCTTTTAAAAGAAGCACCACCTAATAAAACATTAGGGATTTCGGTGCTACCCCTAGTGGTCTCAGCACACATAGACACGCCGCTTCCCACCGCTGAGCCCATGAATTACACCCCGGAGGAGCCCCAAGCCGGCAAGTTTCCAAGCCAAAAAAAAAACCCACCCCAACACAACCAGCTCCAGCCCCGAGGTCCTCCTTCCCGGGTCTTACCACCGTTGCCTAAAGTGCTGCCTTGGTTCAGGGGGGACACCAAACCCCCCGCTTCTCCGGTCGTGCCTTTATTCCCTTCATTGAGCAAAGAAGAGCTGGAGTCTGACTCCAAGGACTGGCAGGAAGGAGGGTCGTGAGGCACCGCCTCGCTGCTCGGATAGTCATATTTGCTGAAATTGCCCCCCATGCCTGTGGGGAGGCTGGATTCGAGGGGCAGCAAGGCACTGTCCCTGCCCCTCTCCTCCCTCTTGAGCCCGCTGGGTTCGGAGCAGGTTTCCCGGTAATAACATTTGCTTTCCTCCACCCGGGCGAGGTCGCAGGCTCTACCGAAGGAAGGGTTAATGGAGACGGGGCTGCTCAGGTAGGGTTGAGGGTACCCGTTGCAGGGTTCCGAGGATGCCCAGGGCAAGGAGCAGACGTTATCCCGTCGGGGGTAGGAGAGGGAAGGCAAACCGGGCAGCTGCCCTCCGGAGGCCCGGAAATTAGGGAAGTAGAAGGTGTCTCCTGTGTGGATGTTCACCAGAGGTCCCACAAAGCCGGGATTAAGGAGGTTGTGCTCGCCCATTTCCGCGGGCCTGACCGAAAGCTTCTACTTTATTGCTATCTGACATTAAACATAGTTAAACCGACGGCTCGGCCTCATTGGTCCGGGGGGGTCACGTGAGCCCCAAATTGCGCTGGGAGGTGGGGGGGGCCTCCCCTCCCCTGGCAGCCGAGACAAAACACAACAGCAAGTTCCGCCTTTTTTACGCCTTTTCTTCCCCCCCGAATCCCGTCCTCCTTCCCCCCCCCCCCCCCCAAATCATAAAAAAAATCCCATAAAGCATTTTATTAAAAAAAAGAAAAAAAGCCCCAACTGCTCCCAGCGCTGGCTTAAGAAGCGCGGAGCTCCCTAGAATGTCATATTTGGCATAAAATAATCGATAGGAGAGGATTTTACCCCAAACCCGCTGAGCGTCCCTCCCCCGGCAACACTTCGGACCCCTCCACCATCTGCAAAAGCGAGGCTGATTCTCATTAATTAGCTCCTTTATTAACTAAAACAGTTCGAATTTACAATATCTCCCCAATAAATTACTATTAGATATTGTGTCATATAAAGTTTACGGGCTTTTTAAGGAGACGAATGATGGTGCCCGCAACAGGCTCATATTTACGCGTGGTGGGATGGCAGAGTTGGAGGCTATTTGCGACCTTTCCTACTCCTTTTTATTATTATTATTATTATCATTTTCCCCAGCTCCTCTCGGACTAGGCGGCTTCGTCGTGGGCTGGGGAAATGCAGCCTCTTCCCAAGCTTTTGCCACACTCTCTCAAGAAGAGATGGAAGATTTTTTAACAATCCTCAATTGCTTTTATTAATGACCTATGTCGAATAAAGCAGCCAGAAGAACACGACTGTATATAGCCTTAATTTACCCGGTATATATCCCATATGCACCAGGGCGCACACACGTATAGAGTTAAGTGTTTCCATCTATATTTTGAATTCTTCTTTTTGCTTTGTTTCTGAGAAAGAATTATAGTCCTGCCCCCCATTTCTTTGGTCCTCACCCATGGAAACAGAGGTACACACATACACACACACACGCGGAGCTGGTTCTTCGCCACCTTATAGCAATATATTCTGCCCTCGTAACACTACGGAGCTCTTCTTCCCTCCCACCCATCGTCTTCTCCTGGTAATACTGAAAAGAGCTGCTGTAAAGGAATACAAGGGGGGGGGTGGGATAATGAACAAAAATCAATATTGGCTTCTTTCCGTCCAAAATAAAGACGTCGGAGGAAGGAAAAAAATAATACTACTGGAAAAGGTGCATCGCATGGAAACGGAGAACACGCAAAGGCGTTTGAGGGTGGTTCGTCTTCGATTTTTTTCTGGGGTGTTTTTTTTTTCTCTTTTTTTTTTTTTCCTTGCTCCTCCTCCCCCCCCCCCTTTTCTTTATTTTTTAAAAAAACATTTCCCCCCCCCCCCCCCCCGCTTTCCCATTGCTGGATTTTTGCATGGCTTTGCATTCCTCCCTGCCTTGAGCAACTCCCAAGCGCTCCCCTTGCCAGGTTGACTCTGCAAAGTACCGTAAATATTCCTGTAGAGGTAAAACCGCTGCGCAGGGGCGGAAGCGCTCCGCGAAGGCTGAGAAGGGCGAATGTAGCCTCGTCTCCCCAACTGCTGCCTTGCCGGTAGCCTCCCTCCCCAATATTTGATATATTTCTCAAGCATAAAATCATTTTGGGGCTTCAGCTCCCCCCCCCCTCCTCCCAGCCCTGCAAGAAAAATCAGGTGCCAGTAAAATAACTCCTTGAGGTGCTTTGTTTTGTCTTCCATGGACAGCTCCTGAAGGTGGAAACCCTCTTTTCCCTCTTTCCTATATCCCTTTTTCTCCCTGGCACATGGATATGCTGCATACATACCTTGCAGAGATATGTGCATACCTTCCTACACGCTTTGCCTGTGAAGGAAGAAATACGACTACTAGAAATATGTTGCTAGAATGAAAATTTAGCACTTTTTTATCCCCCTCTTTAAACCTTGCCAAGGAATTTTTTTCCCTGCAGGTATAAGTGAAAAAGCTGCTTGCAATTTCTCCCAGAGTGTCTTCTCGCTGCAGAAGAAAACGCTCGCAAACGCTGGGCAAGCGTGGGGAGGAATAGTTTATATAAAAATGAGCACGTGATCCCCGGAGGTTGCCATCTGAATTGGCTTTGTTTGCTGGTTTGGGTTTTTTTTATTAAAGAAAACCCTTCCTCTACCTTGCTCTTGGCTTTGCAAAATTCCCCATAGAAGACGTGCCCGGGTGCTGCACGGCTTTGTTCTCCACCGGACCTTGGGAAAGTGCGTTTTTTGCTCTAGAGGAGCCTCGGGGTATTTGGGGCTTTTCCTCTCTATTGATTATTTTCTTTTTTTTTCCCAGGGTTAAAATATTAAAAAAATAATGAATTTTCACATTTACCTCCAAAGAAACATGTGGGGAAGTAACTGCAGGATTGAGATGCAGAGCAAGTGAACCACAGACTGGTGGAGGGATAATGTCAGCGTGGGCATCACAGCAAGGGAGAGGGTGAAAAACACCCCCGGCTCCCCTATTTATTCCTTTTTTCCTCCTTTTCTTTAGAGCTGGGAAATGCCGC
This sequence comes from Pezoporus flaviventris, assembly GCF_033815535.1. Classification (NCBI taxonomy): domain Eukaryota; kingdom Metazoa; phylum Chordata; class Aves; order Psittaciformes; family Psittacidae; genus Pezoporus; species Pezoporus flaviventris. The sequence continues at coordinate 105,656 of NW_026893002.1, forward strand.
AGCCGTGCCCAGAAATATATTAAGGGATGCAGAGCGTGGAGAGGAGCTCCCTGCTCTTGGTGGCCTTGGCTGGGGCTCTCCAGCTCCGCGCTGCTCCCGCTGCAAGCGGACAGCAGGTCTAAGGAAAAGGGGGAAATAAAATTCACCCGAAAGACGCTTAAGCAAAGCTGCCGCGTTTCCCTGGAGTTTCTTCCCCATTAAAAACGCATTTCCCAGTTCAGGTTGAGCGCTGGGGCTTTTCTAATGCTCAACACAAACTGAGCGGAGCTTAAAAACGAAAGCCTGAGCCGAGTCCTGCTGCTTGGGGCACAGGCATCGGGGGGTTTAGGCGGTGCAGAGCCTACCCCAAAATATATCCCCATTTCCGCCTCATATCACTTCGAGCAACCCTCCCTTCCTTTTTTCCCCCAGTATTCATCCTCCCAAAGAAAGTTGTGCAGCCCAACAAAATAATTCTCAGCACTTTTCCTCAGGAATCCGGGTTTTCAGGTAGAGAGACCTTTTTGACGCCGATATTGCTATTTAATAATCCTCGGGGAGGGTTTATTTTTTCCCACCTCCCCAAGTTGTACAAGGAGCTTTTCTGGAGATACTGGTGAGAAGAAGCCGAGAGAAGCTTCATCCCAGTTGGGAGCTTCCCTGGGACAAAAAAAAAGCCCCCGGAAAAACAAAGAAGAAAGAGAAAAAGACGCTGGAAAAGAGAGATTGCAACGTCTCAGTTCAAGGTCACTGTCTAGTGTAGTAAATAGGATCGACATCTTATGCTAATGACTGTCTCGGTTGAGCATCACTGCACGGGGAAAACAAGAAGCCCAAGTTTGGGGCTGACTTTTTCCCTGTGTTTTGGGGGATTTATCCCTGCGCTCCAATCTTCCTTCTCTTCCCGTTTTGCGCCATCGCCTCCCCTCTCTACCAAAGCGTGAGAAATAAAAATTCCACTTCTCCTCATCCCGCATTTCATCCTTTTCCCCCGCCGGCCTCCCTGGCACAGGCTCTGTCTCCTCCACCCCTCCGGCCTTGTCTCTTCACGAAATCAAAACTAGAATTTAAGGGAAAAAACCCAATTTAAACGGCCTCAGCCTAATGGCCACAGCAACACATTTATCTTTCAAATACCCACTTTCAGTTTTCTCTCAGAAAAGACTGTGAAATTCAACCCTCATAGAGCAAAAATAGCCCACAACATATATATTGTATCTTTCTGGCCGGAAAACCGAGGGGCAAAAGCGAATTAAAAGGTCTTCTTGTGCTTCTGCAAGTTGGAAAAACACATCCCGTCATGGCTTAGTTTTTCTGCTCAACCGAATTTCACCCCAAGTTGGTTGGGAGCTGTAAGGAGTTGCGGTGACTCGAACAAGAAGTTAGCTGCCAGGGCCGAAAAGGAAGTATTTAGGATAAATATACAGATACATGACACGGGGAATAAAATAGAGACAGGCTTTGGAAAGCCCACAGAATGGTTATTTCGGGCTATATATCACTGAAACCTGTCCCAGCTACTTTTTCTGATGTGGAAGATGCGTGTCTACAGACATCTTATAGATAAAGAAGTGTACAATACTCCTCATAGATATATAAGTGTACAAGACAGCTCATAGATACACTGGTGTAGAAGACACCTCGTAGACATAGAAGTGCTCAAGGCACCTTCTAGATATCTATATAAAAGGGTAGTAAAAAGGAATCCGTAGGAGCTGGGCAAAAAAATAGAAGTATTAACATGGGAAAGAGGTAAATGGATGGGAATAAAAACGTCTACGACACTTCAGCTCATCCAATATACAAATCATCCAGGGCAGGTTTCAGTTTTAAAGACGGCAGGTCCCAGCCTCGGTGCAAGGAATAGTTAAATGCCTGGAATATCATGATATTTTTCCCCAGCTTTGCCAGCAGAGGATCTTCTCCTCCTATTAGACTAATGTAAACTGATGCCTGCATCCTTTGTAAGGCAAAGGTTTAGTCCCCAACTTTCAGGAAGTTGGCTTCGTCCCCCAGCTCTGTTTTGAGGGAGAAGCTGGCGTTTTGCACTGTAATTCCCTTGGAGGACTGAAACCCCCCAACAACTGTAACAACAAACCGGTTAATGGTCTAGAAATCACGACTCTTGAGCGAATCACAATTAGAGAGCCTGCAAAGCGTGATCTCACTTATTTAATGTTCCTTGTAAAGGAAGGGAAAGTGGTGAGGAGGAAAGGGAGTTTATTAAACCCACGGCGGGTCCCACTGTGGGCTGAACCAGCTCCCTGCCAGGCAGCAGCCTTCCCCCAAAGCGGAGGCGACAGGAGACACGACATTTTGCTGGATATAATTCTTAAACACCCATAAACACGAGGGTTTCCCCAACGTGCTGCTCCACGTAGGCGAGGCAGATTGTAAGCTAGGACCCAGCGGTGCTGGAGGAGTCTGTGGGATGTGTGTGCATACACACACTGTGTTGGCTGTCAGTGGCTTAAGAAACAATATTTTGGCAGAGCCTTTAGAAGCCTCTTTTGTTGAGATCATCAACAACAAAAAAACCCAAACCAAAATCGCCTTTCTTTTTAAGACCAAGCGCTTCCATAACAGACAGAAAGTGAACCAGGAAGAGTTATACTCACCTCTGCACTGAGCGCCAGGGCTGCGAGAGCAGAATTCCCCCTCCAGATTAGGAAGTTATTCTTTTAAAAGATGCGATAGAGAAAAGAATAATAAAAAAATCCACATGCAAATAGGGGTGAGCTATTAAGAGAAAATATGAGAGAAAAATACAGGAAAGAAGGGAAAAATAGAAGGAAAATAGAAAAAAGAGAGAAAGAGAGAGAAAGCGATAAGGAGAGAAAGAGAGAAAGAGAAAAATAGGAAGAAAGAAAGGAAAAAAGAAAGAGAGAAAGAGAGAAAGAAGGAAAGAAAGAAAGAGAGAAAGAAGGAAAGAAAGAAAGAAAGAAGGAGAGAAAGAAAGGAAGGAAGAAAGAACGAAGGAGAGGAAGAAAGAAAGGAAGAAAGACAGAAAGAAAGAAAGAAAGTATTAAACAGTGAAAGAAAAATAAAAATGAAAAAAGGAGAAAAAAACAAACAAACAAAAAAAGATAGCAGGGAAAAAAAAAAAAGGGAGAGGGAAATCCCTTGTCCGGGGTTTTACCATAAAGGCTGCGGTTGGGAAGTTATTCAAAGTCCTCGATACAAAGGAAAGAAAAGGCTAAACTTGGGAAACTTCCTTTTCAGGGCTTTATTGTTGGCCATTAGCCCGCCTGTCTAGACTTCAAATAACACCTTGTTTATCTGTAAACAGGAGCGGGAGCTGCCTGGTGGGGAGAAGATCAAGGGTGAGGGTCCCCGCGCTTATTATCCCCGCAGCTCGTGATGTCAAGGTCAAACAACGCCTAGTCACGGTCAAGGGTAATACAGGAGTGACGTCACGGCCTGCTGACCTAACACCCAGCGAGCTCCGGGCAGGGCGCTGATGGATAAATGAGCAGGGAAAAGAGAAGCCTGCGATTCCCAGTGCTATTTCCTATCGGGAGTGCGAAGAAATAAGTGGGAAAAAAAAGGTAGAAATTAAATGGATTTGTGTTCCGGGGGAGGGGGGATGTGTGTTCACGTCCGATGGAGCTCGGTTTCCCTGCCCGCGGAACTTCAGAGGGGAAATAACAAGCTCTTCTATGGGTTTTGAGTGTGTGCGCTCAATTCTTACTTGAATTTCTTCTCCTCCGGGCAAGCGCCTCGTTCAGTGAGCTTGGAAGAGGATGACCAAGTAACTTGAGTTGAACGTTACATTTTGCCTTTCGTATGGGAAAAAAAAAATCCCCCAATCTCCCCCCCCATCCCCAAACTAATCAACCAAAACAGCCCCAAAACCAAACCGAACAACTCAAATCAACCATGTCTGGGATCGCTAGGAGGGTTTATCCAGAAGAAAATAAGTGTTATTTTTGTCCGACCAGCCCCGAAAGCACCTTTTTTTTTCACCCAAAGTGCATATATTAAAGAGAAGACCGAGTATCCGCGGATGTGCGCGGAGGCAGAGAAGGTCTAACCTTCCCAAGGAGGGAAAATCTGTCTGTCCGGGATTCCCTCTCTGCCCCGAGAGTCCGATCCCGACCTCCCTCCGCCGTCATCCCGAGCAGATTCCGGGGTTAAGACTCAGTCCCACTTTGGGAGGACTGAACCCCGAGGTCTCGAGCACATCAGGGTTGGGGTCCCCCTTCCCTGGAGTCTACACTCCCCCGTAAAGCTTCCCACCTCAGCATCGCCTGCCTGCATCCGTCTTCTTCGCCGGGTCCCGGGCGGTGGGCCAGCCCCCGAGGGGAGGGAGGAGGCGTCAGGCGACACCGAAAATATAAATGTATTTCAAAATATCGTGGGAACCATGGGCAATGGCAGGAGACTGCCTGGTTTCCTTCTCTCGCCAGTATCTGCCCACCAATTGCATCCAAACCCCTTGGTGCCCTGAAGCGTCATGAATGAATTTCTTGTTTCTTCTCTGGTTTGGGGTTTGTTTTCTTTTTTTTTTTGCCTTCCCCCCCCCCCCCCCTTTCCTTTTTAATACTTCCCACGCGACTTGAAAGAGCGACCGACACACAAACCGACACAGACAGTCCTGTCCCCCTCCGACAGAATTAAACCACGACTGACAAACACTTCTAAGACTGGAAACTTGGGCTCGGTTATATACACCCCTAAAGAACAAAACCCCCTCATTTATCCTTATCCTCTCCCTCCCTCTGACAGCACCAGCCCGATATCCTCATTCTAATATTTTTCTTATTATTATTTTTTTTCAAAAAAGAAAGAAAACCCAAAGATTAAATTCAGGTCTAAGGAGGTAAAACAGAGCCACCGCCACCAGCGCGTTCGCTGTCAGGATGTTGGATTTGGGCTTGTCTGGAGTTGCTCTCAGGCGTTGCTGTGTCTGCACACACAGCAAGCTACCTTTATTTATTTATTTCTTTATTTTAGGAAGAAGGGGATTTTGTTTTACACCCAAACTACATATTCTGGTGGTTCTCGTAGGTTTTCACCATCGACTTCATCCCGCTATAGCTGCAGCGATGGGTTGCCGGAGGTGTTGCAGTATTCCAGAGCTGAGCGTTTTGGACAAAAGCATTAAAAACATAAGAATTTAAGCTCTGCCTGTGTTTCCAAACAGCAGTTCTTCATAATAAAGGCAGGAAACACCCTCAGATCAGTGTCCGGGTTTCTCCACTCATTGGAGAAATCAGGGAAGGGGGCTAGAAATTAGAGACCCCCTTTTTTCACCCCTCCGCGAAGGGATGGGGAGGTGAGAGGAGAGGATCCAGCTCCCAGTTCGCCCTGTTACCAGTATCAGACAAAGCGGAGTCCCCCCTTACCTGAGATCCGGGATCACACAGGGATTCCAAATCCATATGGAGCTCTCCCGGTATTTCGGGGGGGACATGGGTCGGTGGAGGGAGATTATCCATACCCCGCCATGCATCATCTTCTGTACCCATTTATAAAGCTATAGGTAGACCCGTACATACACACTGGCGCAGACTGGGATTTACTCACCTCTTCGTGTGATAACACAGAGGGTGCACTTCAATATAAATTCATATATATATATATATAAATTTATATATCTAACGTACATATTATTTACTCACCATCCCATAGAATAATGTAGATGTTTGCATTTGGTTCTGCATATATAAATTTATAGATATAAACCCCATATATTTTATCTATCCACCATTCCACAGAATAACATAGAGGGCTGCACTTGGCTATGTACCTATAAATTTATATATTTAACATACATTCTTATCTACCCACCATTCCATAGAATAACATAGAGGGCTGCACTTGCATATATATATATAAATTTATATATTGTGTGTGGATACGTTGGTATATGCAGCATATTATACGTGATAGAATCACATACAGAGATACAGAGATCGCCTTAATACCCAGACTTATATAAATCACACACACACCGCCAAGCCCCACACACATACATATAACACACATATATATAATACCTACACACCGACGCCCAGATCATAAAAAGAAACGGACATACACGGTCCTATGTACATGCCATTATATACCCTTGTATAAATGTGTATATAAATTCTATATATATGCATTTATGCATAATACTTTGAGCACCTAAGGTGTTTACGCTCGCATTTCTGCAAACACCAATGCTAATCTTATTTTCCTAGAGCTTGAGAGAGCTTGTATCGGCTCTATCTACTCCTCGTATAAATATATGCACACGCTCGATGCAAATTTAACCCGCAATAACATTGTTTTAGGTTACATGCCTTTAAAAGCTTTTTCTCCCCGCTTCCCCTCCCCTTCTGATCATTTAACGAGGTGATTAAATCTAGCAGATATTAAGGTAGAGTGTAATGCGCCTATGGAAACAATTTCCTTTCTCGTATTTCTTTCCGAGCTGCCCGGCCGGCTCGGGGCCGCGTAAGATCCGCGGGTAGGAGATTTTTATCTAGGGACGGAGGAGCTGAAGTCAAACAGGTTTAGCGAAACCTTTGAGAGGGAGATTTAAAGAGATTAGAAGAGTCTCTGAAAAGTCATCGCCTTTGCACTGGGGGTAATTGGCGGGGCAGGAAAATAAGCACAAAAAAAAAAAGAGAGGAAAAATAGGGGGAAAACGTCAATAAAAAGCAATCAGCTGGGTCAACCTCTGCGGATTTATTCCCCCCCGCTTTTTACTTCCCCTGGGAACAACCCTCCTTGGGGACAGGCATCTACCCTTCGCATCCTCCGCCTGCTTTCAGGCAGCCCCTGATTAAGAGTTTTCTACTCAAATTTGCCAGATTTCGCCCCTTTTCTCCCCCATCTTTTCTCCGCGGAGGTTCCCGCCCGGCTTGTGCGCGCCGTGTGGGGATAGCAGGCAGCTGGAGGGAAGGGTGGGAGAGGAGCAGGGCTACAAAGAGGTGCACAAAGAGCCTCTCCTCAAGGCAAAACCAACAACAAAAAAAAAGGTATTTATTTTTAAGAAATGTCATCTGCAGTCGGTACATATCGTCTGGACACCACAATATTATATACATATACAAGACATTTAAAATAAAAAAGGATGCTTTTACATATCCAAAGAACACTGTCGATAATTAGCCGGGTTAAAGAGGGAAAGAAACAAACCCCAAAGACAATATTGTGCATTTTCCATCTTGTCAGCGGAGCACAGACATTCCAGTTTTACGGCAGAGATATAGAAACCCTCAGGAGAACATACCCAAAATAGTCTCGTACAGCAACTCCCTTCCATCTAGGACCTAAAATCAGTGGTCGGGATATTTAAGCGATACCGAGCAATGGTTTTCTTCCCACAATAGCAGCTTTATTTCTTATTTTCGGTCCCTAGTGCCGAGAAAATACGTAGCTGATGCAACTTTGCCATAGGTTCTCCATACATTGATATATCGGTGGGTGGAATGGCCCGAGATAGGGAAGACTGGCGAGGGGGTCGGACTATACAACGTTACAGGGCGACATTCAGAGTTCATCTCTCTTTTAACATAACTACACTCTTAGCTTATGAGTATATTCTTTCAAAAATGTACACAGTTGAACCTTATCAAGTGGATTTCTCAGAGCAGACCTGGGGGGGTTCACAGTCAGAGAGGGGTGGAGGGATAAATCAAAGATGCGCTCGGTGGGGTTTTTTGGGGGATGCTCGTCTGCATTCATGAATGTCGATTTTTTTCTATATATTTTTTTTTAAATAATTAGTTGGAATCAGCAGAGTCCTGATGATCTCATCATACAAGCTACCAGATAAATATTTACGCTTCTTGTTCCTTTTCCTTGCCCCTTCTCCTCCAAAGTCATCCTCTGTCAGGTGGCATGGAGATGCGCTGTCTTGGACTTGCTCACCACCTTCTTCTCCTTGACCCTCCGGTTCTGGAACCAGATAGTCACTTGGCGCTCGGACAGGTTGGTGGTGGCCGAAATCCTCCTTCTCTTCTCTTTGGTGATGAATTTGCTGGCCGCGTACTCCTTTTCCAACTCTTTCAGCTGGATTTTGGTGTAAGGGACCCTTTTTTTCCGGCCCCTCCGGTAGCTGCTGACCTCGGGTTGTAAGGGGACCACATCTGGATTAAAAATGAAAACAAAAGCAAAGAAAATACATAAGGAAGAGGGAAAGAGGGGGGTTCTGCATCCCAGGGTGTAGGGATTTCTGCACATCAGGGAGGGAAGGGAAGGGGTGATAAAGGAGGATAAAGAGTGGAGGAATGCAAGCAAAGATAAAGGGGAAAAAAGAGGGGAAAAAAGAGACAAGGCAGGCAGAAAATGCATCCAGAGAGGGGAATAATACTATAATAATAGGAATAATAACATAACATTCGTAATTTACGTGGTGGAAATGTGTTTTTCTTGGCGACGCTGCCTACGCTGCTAAACAAGGAGCATCGAGTCAACCCGCTGACTAAAGGTGTGCAAATAATCCAAGGGACCTTCCGAACGGATGGATTTTTGACAATATCTGGAGTTTCTGCCCAGTTTTCCTCTTCCTTTCCCTCCTTCTTCATTCCTCCCCTCCTCATCAGCAAACCTCTTCGGGGATCCCCGAACACCCAGCCTGATGCAGGGACAAATGCATCCCCCGCACCCCAGCCCCTCTTGCAGCTTCGTGCAGCCCAGGAAGCCCCTCCGGGTGGGGGGCACTCAGATACCCAGCAAGAATAGTCCAAGCCCCCCCTTCCCAGTGGCTTTTCGTTAGGGGGGGAGAGGGGGACAGGGGAGATGTTCTGTTCTGTGCAAAGGGACTATGGGGAATAGTAAGGGCTCAGCAGGGATGTGGGGGCACCTTCACCCCTACTCTGCTGGTACTGGGGTTTGGAGCAAAACTCCACCCGAGCCTTCGGGCAGCCCCAGCCCCTTCCAAGGGTTGTGGGGGGAGCGACCTGGGGGACTAATCTCCTCTCCGCCAAGGTGTGACCCAGCTGGCTGGAGCGGGAAGATGGAGGCGAGCTCTCCTCGCAGGCAGCGCAGCCCCAATTATGGCTGACAGGAATTAACTGGGGAGCCCCTGGGGGAGCCGTGGGGGCGATCGGCTCTTTGGGAGGGGGGAAATGGGGGTGCTGAGGGTGCCGCAAAGGTGGGGGGCAGGAATCGCCTTCAGGGGAGGGTTCACCGGAGCAGCGGGCAATGGGGAGAGAAAGTATTTGGGGCGGCAGCCTCCTCCAAATACAGCTTAAATGCAAGGACCCCCAGCGCCGAGCCCCCTCATATACTCATCATGCAGCCAACAACGCATCACCAAATTCCCTCCACCTTCTCCCCAAAAGCTCCCGTGAAAGCCAATTTCTCTGTCCCTCTTTGTCACTAAGAAGGAAAATACATGAACGGATGTGGTCCTTCATTGCTTCCCCGAAGGACTAACGCGACCCATCCCTTCTTGCCTTCCAAGGGTCAGTGTCCCGTCCCCCCCCCTTTTATTGTGGTTATCCCCTGCAGCATCCTTCCCCACCCAGCGCTGGGGGGCTGGGGGAAGGACAGGGAGGCAGCACCTACCATCACCTTCCTCCCTCCCGCTGTCCTAGGGGCCCGGAGCACGCAGGGCACAGTGGGAGCGGGAGGGAAAGAGAGCGGGGTATTCGTCGGGCTGAGAGATGCTCCAGAGAGGGCATTCGCCTCGCCGGGTCCTGCGGGCTGTCAGCCGGGCAGGGTGCATACCTGACCCGGGCAGAAACCTCGCCAACCCCCCCTCACCCCTCTGCCTGTCTCCTTGCCCTCCAAACAGCCTCATTTGTCACTTGACACCTATTCCTATAATTGTGTGCAATTGTGATATGATTAATGTCCCAGCCTCCGACACTTCTCATTCGACTGAGCCACCAGAGAAGGTTGTTTGGGTGTTCGGACCTTTTTGTCTCTTTTTAATTTTTTTTTTTTGTTTCCTATTTAAGCTTTCTGCATTTCGAGAAGCAGCAAAAGGAGGGATAAAAAAGAAGAGAAAGGCACTTCTCTTTAGGTGAGGCAAGCATAGGGAGGAGAGAAGAAAGGGAAGAATTAAACGGCAAAGTTACTTTCCAAGCAAGCTCACGGCGTGTATTTTGATTCAGAAATGATTGCTTCACCTTCTTTCCCATACATGTTCATACACATTGCCTTGCACAGGAGGCATTCCAGAGCCGTTTCTTCCCCTTTAATTACATATACAGACATACACGGATCTATCTGTTTATATATATGTGTATATACATATATATATGCACACTCATCCGCATACACGCACATCCCCACCTCCGGTGGGAGCTGGCGGTTGGGAAGCAGGTGAGCACGCCGTTTCCCGGAGCAGCCTACCTGGGAAAGGTGATTTCCAGAGGTGTGCAGACTGCGATTGCTCTTTGGAGCAGTACACTTGCCCATCCCAGCCATTAGAAAGAGCCCAGTGTTGGTAACCTTCCATGGGAAGCAAAGCGTCGTGTCTCGGTTCCGGATGACCACCGAGCCCCGGTACCACCGACACGTCCAAATAGCCCGGGACCGCCTGGTAGGAACTGGGAAAACCGGGGTAAAAGGCGAATTCTTTGGCCCTCGACGGCAGCTCCTCTCCAGGCAGGGGCCCGCCGGCCTCGGGGTACTTCTCCCCGGGGTGATAAGCGCATGGTTTCTGCTGCAAGTTGACTCCGTGGGAGTGGGACAACCTGCAGCCGTAGTAGCCCCCTCCGAAGGGGTAACCGTAGCCCAGCGCCGCGCTGGAAGCCGCCCCCGACGGGCACTGGCGTGGGGGCTCTGCTGCCGCCAGCTCAGCGTACGCCGCTCCCTGAGGCGGTGGCGGTGGCGGTGGGGCCGTGGGCACGGCGAGTCCGGCGTGGGGCATCATCTCCCGGCAGTGTCCCAGCCCTTCCATGCGGTTCTTCTCCCGCGGGGCGTCCTCGCAGCGGCAGGCGAGGCCGTCGGGCCAACGCGGGGGGAGGCCGAGCGGTGCCGTCATGTCATGCCGCGCTGCTCCCGCCGCCGCCTCCTCCTCCTCCTCCTCTTCTTCTTCTTCTTCTTCTTCCTCCTCCTTCTCCGCCGCCTCCTCTTCCTCCTCCTCTTCCTCCCCCTACGGCCGCCGCCGCCGTCGGGGGAAGCTCCGCGCCGCGCCCCGCCGCCCCGCGACCCCCCCAACATATCGGCGCCGCGCGCGCATGCGCCGCACGCCCGCCGCCGCCGCTCCATTAAGAAATCCGCCGCGGCCACGCCCCCCCCCCCCTCCTCCCCCCCCCCCGCCCCGACGTGTCCCCGCACACGTGACCCCATCGCCACGGTCATTGGTTGGGTGCCCCCCCCCCCTTTCCTCCGTCCCTGCGCTCCCGCCCCGTCGTGGGGAGAACGAACCGGGGGGGGAGGCACAAAGAGCCACGCGTGGGGGGGGGGCTGGGTCGTGTCCCACACCCCCCCCCCCATCTGCCGTGTCCCCGAAAGTAACACAGGGGAACCCTTCCCCTCGAAGCTCCCCCCCCCCCCCCCCCGCCATGTTTCAGCGTGGGCGAAGGATGCTCAAATCCATATATTGGGGGGGGGGGGGCAAGGAAAACCACCCACCCTCGATATTCCAACGGGAAACGACGGACAAACACCCCACGATGCTTCGGGGGGGGGTGTGTGTGTGTGTGTCAAAAAGCTTCCCCCCCTCCTTTATTATTTTGCGGTGGAACCTGTTCACTTTTTCCTTCCCAAAGTACTTCCCCATCCCCCCCCCCCCCAGCTAAAATACTTTTCAAAAGTAAAATATCTGCCCAAAAGCCCCCGCGCCCCCCCCCCAATTTTCTCCGAAATAATTTGATTTCCCTCCATTCAGAGCGCGCGTGTGTGATAATTATTGATATTAGTTAATAGATCAGTGATAAATAGCTCAGTGGTGATGTGGGAGTAGAGATGAGGCCGGGGGGGTAGGGGTATGGATGAGGCCCCGAGGGTTGTATCTTGGTCTGGGCTGATTTGGGGGGGGGGGGGGGAGGATGTGATGTGAATTAGTTCTTAAAGCGGGGTCGGGCTGAAGTGGAATTGGGGAAAATTAGGGAAAATGATAGTAAAGTGACAGGTTGCTGGCTGGGAGTGATGGGGGGGGGGACTCGGAGGGGATGAAGCCTTTGGGGGCCCCCCCGGGAAGGATTTCTTAAGGGAAAGAGGAAGCTCAGAGGTCTTCAGCACTCCCAAAAAGGTAGAAAATCGGGGAAAACCTGGGGGGAAATGGTACATTTTAGGACTGGAGTCTCCGTCTTTGTGAGGGGAGGTGAGCTCCCCCCACATTTTCCCTGGGGGGGAGGGTGGGGGTGCCATGGGGAGTGGAGGTCCCTTCGGGACGACCCCCCCCTGTCCCTGTGTCCCGTGGGGTGCGAAGGCGAGTTCTCCATCAGCCTGCCCCGCTCGAGCTGTCGAGGGGGATTTTCGGCGAGCGAAGGGGCCGTCGAAGTCCAAGTTCAAGGCGAGGGAGCCCAAGCTGGTCCCTGCGAGCACTGGGAATGAGGCACCTTCCGAGGGCCTGGGAGTGGGTTCGGAAGTGGAATGGAAAAGGGCTGCGGTGGGTAGAGGTGGGGGAAGATGAAGAGAGGAAAGCTAAGGGGATGGGATGGAATAAAATGGAACTGAAAGAAATAAAAGTAAATACAATAAGAAGAAAATAAAAATAAATGTAAAGATAAAAATGAAAAATAAATTAAGGAAAATAAAAGAAAAAATAGTGGAATTAATACGATTTAGGAAATAAAATAAAATAAAATAAAATAAAGCAAAATAAAGTAAAATAAAATAAAGCAAAATAAAATCAAACAGAATAAAATAAGAAAAATAAATAAAACAAGTAAAATAAGTTAAAAAGCCGTGCCCGCACCTTTGGAATTCCACAAAGCGCCGTGAATCCATCCAGAAATCACCCAGCAAAACTACTTCCCCCCCATCCCAAGAACCACATGGCTCGAGTGATAACGCAAAAGCCGAACGAGAAACGACGTGTAAATTAAAGCCGGGTGTCCCCCACGTCGGGGCCACGGGAAGGGGGGAGCGGAACAAAACCCCTTCCCTCCCTCAGCAGCCCTCGATATATTTGTTCTCCCACTTTAATTTGGAAGATGTAGTTAACAGTTTGTAGCACATGCCCTATGTGCGCGGCGTGGGGAGGTAATTCGATGTACATGTACACTACAAACGCAAAGGTTGCTGCGAGGGTGGCAGGGTTGGGTGCTGCGGTGCTCGGGGGAAGGCGGGAGCCCCAAGGAAAGGAACCGGTGCCCGAGAAATGAAATCTCAAATAGCTCTGACGGGTGGGGAAGGGCTTTGCCACCTCGGCTCCGGGGAAAGAGTGGGTCAATGGGACACTGAATTTTGTCATTCAGTGGGTTATGCGCTGGAAATTAAAGGAGGGAGGGGAAGCAAGGGGAAAAGAGAAGATGAGAGGAAAAAGAGGGGGGGAAGAAGGAAAAAATATAAGAAAACAAGAGAAAAAAAAGGAGAAAAACACAAAGCAAACAAGGGAAAAAAAGAAGAAAACAAGAGAGAGAGAAAGAAATATTAAAAAGCGAAATAGAGAGGAAAAACCAAAAAAGAAGAAGAAAACAAGAGAAAAGGGTCTTTTTCTGGAGGTAACGGAGATGAAAAATCACATTTAACCCATTTAACCCTGCGGTTTCCTAGGGAAGGGTCGGTGTCATAATTTCTTTTCATGTCTGAGCTTTGAGGGTGGCTCTACCCGCGATGGCGAGTAATGAACCCAGACCAGCTCCGCTTCCCAAAATGTGGAACTGCTTAAGAGAGTGGTACCCATAAATAAAAAATAGGAAGAGGGGAAGGAGCAATTAGAAATAAGAGCAGATGTGTGACCCTCCCTTTATTATTTATTTTTGTATGCATATATAGATGCATATAGTTCCCCCCCCCCCCCCAAATTAAAGCTCACAAGTACTCCTCTGCTTGTGCTCTTGTAGGTAAAGGCTGGAGGACTCCGTCGCATCCTATTTTCAGCTTATATTTTAAATTATGGAAGGAAGAGGGAAAATTGACCGAAAATTGACCTATATCAAATAACATTGACTTAGAAATCCCTCTTTCTCAGCCTCCAGCCGGCTCTGGGCTTGCAGATCGCTCCGGGAAAAGGAAGGGTTTATATGGATATTTCTGCAGGGAGCGGTTCCCTCTCCCTCTACCAGCGGGTTCCGAGAGGAAAACCTGATTTTTCTTCTTCTGAAGACATGGATGGTTCTGCCTTGTTCCCCTTCCCTTCCTCTGCCATCTTGGAGACGGACCCTGGAAGGAATTCAGTGTATTTTTATCTATCTTTTTATTCCTGCTGGAAAGGAAGAGAGAAACAGATTCCTCACCGAGTCCGTGGGAATAACTCAAATAATTAGATCTATCCTTGCGATATCCAGCTCTGTTCTTTGCAAAACTGCATGTTGTTTCTCATTCCCTTCTCTCCAGCGCTTTAACTGCTGTGGTTTAAGGCAGTTTTCGACCTTATCTCCTTTAAAATAGCTGGTTTCTTCTTTAAATTAGCCGTTTGCTTTCTTAATTAGCCTTTTTCTTTACTGCCCCTCTCCCACTTAAAGAGAAAACACAGACATTTAGGGCTGAACGCAGTTTTGCAGGTGAACGCGTGTTTGCAGTCGGAGATCTTGAGGTGGCCAGCAGATCGCCTTTGTTAAAAAGCTAATTTGACTTGTAGGTATTCAAAGCAAACGCTCCAAAAGCAGGATTTCTGCCCCAAACGGGTGAAGGTAGCTGTTACCCTGAAGCTACGGATGCGTTTGTGGCCAAATTCATTCGTGCTCACATCTGAGGGAGCTCAAAGTCAAGCCAGGCCAGGGAAACCTCACCCAAAATCAAATTGATCTGCTGCGGAGTTTTGTGATAAAAATCCCTTTTTATCACCCTCATATTCTGGAGGAAAACCACCCGGTAAATAAATGGGATGGAGGAGAGAAAGAAAAAAGCAAATCCTTACTTTCAGTTAGGGATAGACACAAATAATTCACCCCAAATCTGCGGCACGTGGGTATTTTCCCTTTCCTCTTAATTTTCCCTTTCTCCCCTCTTTGTTCCCCCTTTTCTCCCCTCATTGTTGCCCGAAAGATTTAGAAATCCCCCTCGCTACGCCATTTTCTGTAGGAAAAAGACCACGTATTTATGGTTCTTCCCACCTCCAGACATCTTCCATACAAAGGGAAATGGCCAAGGTGGGAATTTTATTGAAGGAAAATCGGCTCCAGCCGCTGTCAGTGCCTCTAAACCACGATGAACCCGCACAGAAAAATCTCTATCTAGATTTATGGAAAGGAAAGTGGCTTTTCCATTATATATATATATATATATATATTTGGAGGGGGTGGGGAAGAAGGGGGGATAAAGGAGGAGAATTGTAGCTTTGGAGCCCTCAGGGAAATTAGAGCCCGTGGTATGAGAACGTCTGACATCAACATACAATTTTCCCACTGGAGTCCCAATTTAGTGAAGAAATATTCCACTAAATCTCATATTCTTGCAGAGGAATCCAAGGAAAGCTTTCCCAGGCTTTGTTCAAAATGTGCTTTGGATAAATAAAAGCCAAAGCCGGCTTCTTTTCCCAAACTTCGCGTGCCTTTTTTTTTTTTCCGAGAGAGAGAAAAATAAATCCTAACATCCCTGCTTCAGCTCATTGCTGAATTCATACAACCACGGAGGCTGTGGCTAAGCCTTAGCAGCGTTCTTACAAAAGCAACGCCTGGAATAGAGCAGGGAAAGAAGATTAAATACAGGCTAGATGCCTTGTGCCCCAAAAGGGACGCAAAAAAAACACCCCAAAAGAGGACAAAAAAAGGGGGGGGAGGTTACAGTAGTTATATTTATCTTATTCCTTGGGTTTATCACTAATTCTTCATCCCTTCTTGAAGTGGAGATGTTTATGTAGGGAATAAAAGAAAGATAGGATAAGTCATGATAAGAAAAGGTAGGATATGGTAAGACAATCAGATAACAAAATAAATAATAAAATAAAATAGAATAGAATCAAATAAAACTTCCCTGCTTAAGCTTTAATTTAAATGCTTTTAAAGAGAGAGGGAGCGAAGGGGAAAGATGCATCAAGGACGGAAACACAAGATCGGATTTCTGCCCCCTTCGCCCCCCTCCGCGGTCTGGATCAAACTGTCTCGGGTGGTGTCAGGCGGGGAATTGAGCCTGACCCGAGACGATCCGGCTTTTCTCCTTCCTAACCTGTCAGATTCTTGCAACCTGTTTGGAGTGGATGCACCCTCAGGCTTTTTTCAACCTTTCCTTGTTTTTCTTTTAGCTGCCTTAGAATCATGGAATGGTTTGGGTTGGAAAGGACCTTAAAGATCATCCAGTTCCAACTGCCTACTATAGGCAGGGATACCATCAGGAAGGAGCTACCAGCCCAGCACCCCCATCACTTCCAGCTTAGGAGCGGGGAGAGATGCTACTAAATCTTGAGGATCGTCTTTGTGCCTTTTGCTTTGCCTTCCCCGCATTTTGCTATGCAGAAAGGGGGAAAAACGAAACATACAGATATAGAATCCGGCCCCACGCAAGGCCAGAGGTGGTTTTACAAAGCCAAACCTCGCTGCCTCCATCCCGCGGCTTTATCACTGTGTTTTATCCCTTTCCACGCAAAAACCCACCCGCGGTAAAGTGGAGAAGAAGAAAAGGACAAGGATAAATCCCTCTTGGTCTCATTCATCTGCCCCATCACCCCAGGGGTGACAAAGCAGCTTCCAAAATCCCTTTCCTCCCATCCCGCCGGCCCTTAACACGGCGGCACCACATTTTGAGGCAGATAAAGGGCTTTTCCTCCACCACTCTTTCTGGTTTTTACAGCCACTGCGGAATGTCCCGGCTCTTGGCAATTCCTCACCGTTAATTATTGTTATTATTTCCACGCTGTCCGGTGCAATAGGTGCTTCTTGACTCAGCGATTCGGAGACAGACAAATAAAATATCTGGCTCAGTTTAGGGCCCTGTCTGGTCGGAAGTCCAAGTTCAATTCCAAGTTAAAACAGGAGGTCGCCTGAAGCGTTGACAAAAGGGAAGGGGGCCATTTGGTCGGGCTGGTGTCAACAAAGTGGGATCTGGAGAGGGTAATTACTGCCTTTCTCTCATCATTTTTGCCTGCATATTCTCAGGGAGAGAAAGAGGGAGCGGAGACGGGGACACTCAGGTGCTTTGCAGCCCTTTGTGCTTGCGAGCAGCTGTATTTCCCCTTTAAATGTAATTTTAGGTCTTTATTTGTAAGTGCTCTGAAATACGGAGGCTTATTTTAAAATACAGGGGCTTTTTTTTTTTTCTTTTTACTGTTTTTTTTTGGCCGGATTACAACCATCCGGGGTTCTTTTCTCCCCGTCTCCTGGTCCCGAATTAACTCAAGATGCGTCTGGAAGGTCGGAGACTAACACCAGGCCAGTGTAAGAAACCTTCTTTCTCTCGCCAAGTCCCCTTCAGAACCAGCTGTATGAGAGCTGCATGTTTTAGACTCTTCCTCCCCTTCTCCCACCCGAACTATTTGCTTCTTGGTCCACTTCGTGGCCAAATATTTCATCCCTTGGAGCTGCTGGGAGGGATTGAGGGGGACGAGAGGGTGCTCTTTGCCAAGTTTATTCACATTTTGAACAGTAAAACACTGAAGAGTTTAATTTCCATAGGTAGAAGCTGAACTTGCATGATCTGTATTTGTCAAACTGGGGTTTAGAGTGCATTAAATGGAGAAATAGAAATGATAAATTAGGCACAAGCGATGCCCACACGTTCACACTGCGGGTGAAAAAAGGATGCAATTTCATTTCCAAACAGCATCATGACGGGAGAAGGGCAACTCTCTATGGGAAACCTGGGATTTATTAGGCATTAGCTAGGGAAAATATGTATGCAATAAGCAAAGAAGCAAGAAAACGGAAAAACAACCCCAAAACAGGCTGATGTTTTGCCTTCAAAAAACGTGGGTTTTTTTAGGTAAATGGAGGGATCCCAGCCTGTTCCAAATTCTTTGCTGGGCTGGATTTTCAAGAAGAAATGCTTAGGGAAATAAAGTGATACATGACTCCACCTTGGCAGGGAGAAGCTGAAATTGCCGGTTTCCCCCCCAAAACGTGTGCGGGTGGTGTGTGGATGGGCCGCTTTGATTTTTGCAGGCTCTTGATCTGTCTGGATGGGAATAACCTGGATTTTCACCCAGGAGTGGGACTGTGCCTTCA
This sequence comes from Pezoporus flaviventris, assembly GCF_033815535.1. Classification (NCBI taxonomy): domain Eukaryota; kingdom Metazoa; phylum Chordata; class Aves; order Psittaciformes; family Psittacidae; genus Pezoporus; species Pezoporus flaviventris. The sequence continues at coordinate 123,793 of NW_026893002.1, forward strand.
CCCCAGGTATGGCTATTTATCCTCCACGGCGATTAATAACACTGATTTCATTATAATACTCAGAGTCTATTCTAACTGCCAAGAACCCGATGAGATTCCTCTTTCACGAGTTTAAACTCCAAATACGGATTTGGGGGGGTAAGTCGGGCTTAAAAAGCTGCTGCCTTTCCACCCCTCTCCTGTAATTGCTCCAAGAGCATCCAAAGCATCAGCAAAACTTTGGCACAAGCAAGATACTTTTAAATTCAGCACCCAGGTAAAAAAGAGGTGAAAAAAAAGGGATTTTTATCCTTTACTGGCAAAATAAAGTCATTTTCCTCCCTGTCCTCCAAGGCTTTCTCAGGCTCCGACACACCACGTGTGACCTGCACAACTCCTATGTGTTTAACCCCTCCTGCAACACATGGAAAAAAACCCTTGAGGAGTTTCCCCCCCCGCCTTCCTCTTGAGGATGTGCCTTTGTAACCGAAAAACGTAAAATATGGGGGTTTTGTATTGTCACGCTGGGGCTTTTAGGCATTAAATGGCAAGTGCATAGAGCAAAGGCTTCCTCGGGAACAGCTACAGAGGAGCGAGGGACGAAGAAGGTGGGGATGGAGAGGGATGGGAAGGGGGATTGTGTTTGCTGAGCTGGAAATTAAAGTTAAATAGGGGAAGGCTAAGATTTTGCTCCTGTGGACCTCTGGTTGCTGCAGAATACGGAGGTTTACCTAAAAAATTAGAACATCTATAGAAAATCTAGGTTTTCTTTCCTATGTGGTATGGGTTGGCATGAGGATTCATCCCACTCTGAGGGCTGGTGGGGGCAAAAAGAAACAAAATATGATTGGTTTTGTCTTCTGTATTCATTTTGGGGGTTGGCGTTTAGGTGTAGCCCCGTTTACCTGAGTCAGTGCAATTTCGGCATGGGCAAAGGCGGTGTTGGGGTGATGTTGGACGGTGTTGGGCTGATGCTGGGTAGTGTCACCAGCTCCCCCCCGGGTCCCCTCAACCCTCCCCAGTTCCCGCTTCTAGACACAAGTTGGGCCGCGGTAACCCAGGGAGGGACAAGGACTCAGGTGAGTGCCCCCTCTGGGACAGGATGATCCCGGCGGATCCTCTCCCTAGATCCCCCTTTTGCCCACCCCACAAAGCCGCAACGTACTTTGGAGGCAGAAGAGCAGCAGCATCCCAGCCTTGCGTGTGATGAGCTCCCAAAATGAGCTCAAAATGGGCATAAAAAATCAAATCTAATTGATTCAGAGTGTGTGGCAGAATGGTGCTGCTTAGGTGGGAGCCCAATAGAACATGGGCAATGCACCTCTCCTTTCTTCCCTCCCTCCATCTCTCCACCCATCTACATATCCATGTCCCCACCTATCCATCCCATTACTGTACATCTGTATCTATTCTATACCATGCATACCTCTAAGAACTTCCCTCACAGCCTTTGCCTCCAGTCCATCTTCCCTCCGGCGGTTATGTCTGTCCCTACATGTCTATCCCGACTATAAGCTACCCAGTGCTGCCAGGGAAGATGCTGAAGCCCCCGGAGATCCCTCACCTTTTATTTGCCGTCCAGTTTACTCGACATTATGCCTTTTGCTAAAAACCAAGCCCAAACCGACCAACCTTCTCCCTAACCAGTTATTTATCAAATCTTTCTGCAAAATACTTGCAGACATCCCGGGTCCTGCTTTTTATTTCCCCTCCCCACAGCTCGCTTTAGAAAGCCCGCTGGCAGGTTGTGTCTTTCCAAGGAGCACTATTTAATTATGCCCTTTAATGAATGACTCGCACGGAGACATTTGGCTCCTCAACTCTTTCAGGACACTTTTTATGCCCTGTTCAGCTTTGCAGATCAAGTGGAGAGCCAAAGCTTTCTCAACCCGCTCCTAAGACTTTCATCCTGGAGCTAAAGCACCCCCAAATATTCAGCAGGTGAGGAATTAGGGGACGATAAATGAGGAATCTAACTGATGTTTCAGCAAGGCTGCAGGGAGGTGGGGACTGGAGGCAGCTCTTGGGAGTGTGCTGGCGACGGGAAAGCGGTTGGGTGGCTTCTGCAGTGATTACCCCATGTCATATTAACCTTACGTAACATCATATCATAATATGTAAATGCATCTTGAGAGCTGGAGACCTCCTAGAGCTATTTACGAATAAAAACCAACAACAACAAAAAAAAACCTGTAGAATTTCTGTTGGGGACGAGCCTCTTCCAATTCGTTCTCTCCATTCCTTTTGCACGACCTCTGGAAGCAGAACCTGAAGATCTGGGAGCGAATAATGGACTTTTGGGAAAATCAAGGGTACCAAAAGGGTTTTATCTCTACAGATCAATAGATTAGCTATCTAAGATAAAAAGAGAGAACCTGCTCTTGAGTGTTCAAATCTAAAACGCGCATAAATTGCACGGAAGGAAGCGATTTTCCAGGATGTCCTCCCTTAAATTAATTCTTCTGTCTCTTTCCTCTCGTTCTTTGAGAAGAAATAATGAAAAATAACGGGGAAGAAAGGTATATGTGTGCATGTATTTAAACAACGGACCAGAAACATTTCCCTTGGTATTTTGCAAAGCTCTTTCAAAGCTTCTTTCTCTCCTTGCAGCAAAGTCGGGCCGTGGAAGGTAAATTCCCAGCCGGGTCCCTTCTGTACATTCAGTTGTTGGTTTCTTTTCGCAAATTGGTCATTTTTCGAGCTGTTCGTGGCATTGATTCCCCACCGAGCTGCTCCTGCAGCAGCCCTGGTCGAATTCCTGCCCGTCAAATGCATGAACACCAGTTACCGGCCTTTATCGCTCTTAACGGCTCCAAATATTTACAGGTAAAATTCCTTTTCCTCCGTAATTTCCCCTCCCAAATTCCTCCTAAATATTTCCACGTTATTTTCCAGCCGCGCTTTGAGGTTACTGCAAACTCCCGGCTTTGCTCCTTCGCGCACAGAGGTTTTTACTCAGGCAAAGGCTCCAAGGATGTGCCAAGCACCTGGGAAAAGCGATAGGATTTGGGGAAGATTTGAGGTTTTCCATGGAAAAAAAAAAAAACCAACCCGCAGTTCTGGAGAGCGGGAGGATTTAAATGCCAACAAGGTGGTTAATAATGATAGTAATAAAAGCAAATCAGATGAAAGCCGCCGGTTTATGCCACGAGTGCGGGTTTAGGAGGGTAAATGCACGAATTTCTTTTTCGCCCGAACTACTTTTTACAGCCAGGCTGGATTAAGGTAGGAAAACTGCGGGACAAAGGTGTTTTCTTCCTACAAGTCCCCATTTCGCTGTGGCAGGAGCTTCCCAAGGGCTGGGGCGATATAGAAAGCTGCATTTTCCTGCCTTGTTTCTGCTGGCCCACGGTGGCCATAGCCCTGGCGCTTTGCAGCCACACTTCACCCCACCGCAAAGCCGACGGCAGACAGAGAGGAGGGGAATTCGTGGCCCTGGGAAGTTAAAAGCTGCGAATTTGGCACCTTTGCCCAGCAAAAGAAGCTGAAAATAGAGTCCGGAGCAGGGCTGAGGTTGGCGACTCCGGTTTTAGCCTTCGGAGCCCAGTGGAAGGTGGGGGACGGGATGCTCTCGGCTGGACCCTAGGGTGCTCCTGGCCCTCTCGATGGGCAGAGACCTCTCAGCATAGGTTGTTTGCTCAGTAAATACCCCCTTAGAAAGACCTAAATCCTGCATCTCCCATGTGTTTGACGGGGAGCAAGCACCGAGGTGACCCCGAGTCCTCTTCATTCCGTGGCAGGAGTAATTTCCATGAAGGGGAAGTTAAGCAATTTAAAGCTGATTTGTTCCTCTTTTCCTGCTCCTCTATATGCAGCCAGAGATTTGAGGATAAAAGAATCTGTGCCTAGACAGATGAGCATGTCTGTATTTACGGCTATGCCTGTGGTTATGTATATATATACAGGCATATTTGCATGCAGATATGGATAAATGGTTGGGGGAATTTAATTAAGAATGTAATTGGCTGCACTAGGTGAACTGGAACAGCGCTAGGGCTTTGGGGGATACTTGCGTCGGCTTTTTAGGTGAATTTGGGAGTTCTGATGCAGCTTCTGGGGAGGGAGAGGCCACTGAAGGTGATAAATGCGGCGATTTGCAACTTCCGTGGTTCATTTCTGCCTCTTTGGGGAAGGAAAAGGAAGAAGGAGCGAGGGAAAAGGAGAAATAGGAGAATGAGGGAGCGAATGGCAGAAAGGAAAACTTCGATTTTAATATATTTTTCCCCTTCCTTTTTTTTTTTTTTTTTAAGGAAACTTCAATCACACAAAGCCAAGAGAAACAAGAGGAAAAAAAAAATCACTGGCAAAACTCCAACTTCAGATAATTACAACTGTTCTCTTCCCAGCGGCAGCTGCTTTTGGCATTCCTTGTTCTTCGCTTCCTAGCGACACATTTTACCATTTGCCCATATTGAGCCAAATTTTGTCCGGGGATCTACAGAGTGAACCAGAAAGTCCTGGGGCTGGGGAAGGTCGATACGGAGCCAAGGGGAAGGTGGTTTGATGCATCCCATGTGTTGAGCCCTAGAGCCACGAACCTGATCCCCCACTGTGGGCACCTTGTGCCTCCACGAAACATGTCCTGCTCCTGGAAACCTCTTCCAGCTCCCATATTTTTGGTCTTTTCCGTCTGGATGGGGATTAGAAGGAGCTTCAGCTCCAAGGTCTCTTGTTGCTGCATCTCCTCCCCGTCTCCTTCATCTGGGTTTCTCCCCCGCTCTGAGGTTAGCTGTAGGCTTCAGAGTTAATAGTCCCCAGAGAGAGTTCTTTGCTCTTCTTTCCTGCCCCAATCCCAAATCTGGCACAAATGCCCCTCTTTGCTCATTTTAGGCCCAAATTTGTTGAAGTCTCAGCATTCCACCCAGCCCCATTGAGACAATGAAGCTGTCCCCACCATCCCCCGTGGGGGACAACAGGATCCCCAGACAACGGAGAAGCGCCAGCAGCCACCATGCTCAAAGCAACAAAGGTTCCCTCCTGCCCCCCAGGAGAACAATGTGGACATCCCCACCCTCCCAAAAACAATAGGAGCAGCCTGTAGCCAGGGCCTGGCCACATCTGGCCTCTTTCATGTCAGGGGCATGCATCCCTGTGGAATTCGGGGTACGGATTCATCACAGTTGATCTACCAGGATGCAGGGACCTTCTCAATCCTCCCTTATGTTGTCCCCTTGGCCACCTTCTGTGTCTTGAGTCTTCTCAAGTTCAAGACCGTCTTCTGCCTGTTTCATCTTTGTTGCTCCATTTTCTCTGGGACACCAGAATGGAGAGATCACCTCCAAAAAGTGGTTCCAGTCCACCCAGCTGTATCGACCTGTGCATTTCCCCTCTCCCCTTCTGTCTGCCTTCACCGAGGGTGAAATGCAGCTGACACCAGGACAGGAAAGGTGTCATCTCCAGGAAGAGCTGGCCTTTGTCTCTTGTCCAAGGGGACAGTCTGGGATGGTGGGACGGCCAGGACACACACTCCCACTCCTACCTGGTGCAGGACCATGACATGAAGCTGCATGGTGGCAACCTCCAGTCCCACTCCACACACAGCCTGAACCCAAATCTGCTTTTTTTTAGCAGTCACCCCAACAGAAACATGTATCTCTGTGTTCATCTTCCCTTCCATCCATCCATCCATCCATCCATCCATCCATCCATCCATCCATCCATCCATTCATCCTTCCCAACCCATGGGAGGTCCACCCCGCTTCTGGCCTCTCCTTGTCTTGGGGTTTGAGGGGAGTCACAAGCTGAGAGGTGTCACTTGGGGACCCCACGATTCGGGGGAGTCGAGTCGGCAAGAGGCTGGGGAGGCAAAGCAGATCCTGCCGGCTCTGATTAAGTGTCAAGTGAGCATTTTGGTGTGCTAATGGACTTGGGGTACGGGGAGGGGGGGAAGGCGGGAGCGGTGCTTTTGGATGTCTGGCGTAGATTTTGCACTTTAATTAATGGAAAAGATGCTCCAGGCGATGCTTTTCAACCGACACTGAAACTCAGACACTCTGAAATGCCCAGAGAAATAAAAACAGTGACTGTCAGAGAATAATTACACTGGGCCGGGCAATCCCGGATGATTTGAGCAACAATTCTCCCTGTTCCCCCATCCTGCCTCTCCCCTTCAAGAAACAAAAAAAAAGAGGAAAAAAAACCCAAACCCAAACCCCTTAAAACAATGGTGTGTCTGGGTTTAAACTCGGGAAAATCCGCCTCCCGCTCTACCGGAGGTGATGAGTTAGGGGCAAATACCGCGATGCACCTTCCTTGCTTCAGTTTATCCCAGTTGTCTCCGTTTGGGTTGTTGCGTTTTGATGTGGTTTGCTTTGGAGACTTTTTTTTTCTCAGCAAAGGCCTATTTTTTTCCATGTTTCCTGCGCTTTTGGACTCCCGTTATTCCTCCCATACCCCATTTTTCTGCATCTTCCCTCAAAGCATCTCCTAAAGCCGGGGAGTCCGGTGGGATGCTCCCATCACCTCCCCATATCCAGGTTTCTTCTCCTCCTTCTTCTCCTTCTCCTTCTCCTTCTCCTTCTCCTTCTCCTCCTTCCCTTTCCTCCCCCTTTTTCCATCCTTTTGTGTGTATTTAATTCAAATCGTTCTTTTCCCGACCTGCAGCACTAAACGCGGAATGTCGTGAGGAATTAATGCTCCGAAAGACACTCGCCCTAGGACCAGCGTTTGACGCTGCTTTGGACTCAAGAATTCCACAGAAATCAGTGAAAATGGGCAAAACCGGGAAGCCATCACCCTCCGGAGTCCGACCACGAAGTGTCCTGAGTGGGTTTTTTTCACCTGATGCTCTATACAGGTCGTTTCGGTGGGTTTTATGTTAAAGAAATGTATTTCATGAAAGAAATTCATAAACCAGCTCAATATCTTTCTCGGAGAGAACAAGAAAAAAGCGAACAAGCCCTAAAATATCCTTTTAAATCAGGTTTCTCCTTTTTCCCCTCCCAGAAAGCTTTTAACTTACAGATAAGTTACCCGATGGGCAAAGATTGCAAATACTGAGGGGCAAATGCATCGAAAATAAGAAAGTCCGGTTTAAAAAGAGAGGAAATAGGTCCTGGAAAAGGTCCTCGAGGCTTAAAGTTGTGGTTTTCTGCAAGGACACAAAAAGCACCAACTCTTAAATAAAAATCTTTTTTTTTTTTTTTTTTTTTTTGTTTTCAGGGCATATTTATACATGTTCTTCCTTCGGGAATTTCAGTTTCAGATTCAACATTGGAACTCTCTGCTCCTGAGTGCGCACACGCCTTCCTACTCAGTCCATTTCTTTTATTCCTCATTTAAGTACCTATTAATTTAGGAAAGCAAAGCACTGATTGAAAAAGTATTCGATCATTATCAGTGGCGAAACCGCAGCGCCGGGCTTTGAACTGGGAATAATTTATTTAAGGAAGAGAATCGTTTCTTCGGGCTTGATTTTCTTTTCCCTTTAAGGTTTTGCCTTTCACCTCCCAGGACGGGAGGCTGCTTTAAAACCCATCGATGGGCTATTTTGGAAGGGAGAGAGGGTAGAATTATGGATCTACTCTGGGCTTTCCTAAGAGGAAAACATAATAATAGTAATAAAACAAAATAATACTACTAGTAAAAAGGCAGGAAAGCGGCCCTGCACGGGTGGTTAGGTGCCAGCTCGCTCCCGTGGGAATGGGGAGAGATTTCCATGATGATTCGTGCATGTCTTAACTCGGAGCCTTCCCGGTGACCTATGACTAATGCGATGAGCGTTTCCAGGCTCAGCCGGGGATGCGGAGGATGGGGCTCTGCCCCCCGGGCACCTGTAGCGCCGATCGCGCCGATCCACCCCCCCCCCCCCCCCCCCCCCTCCCCGCAGCATCCTGATTTTTTTTCAGGAAAAACCCTAAATAATCGCATTTTTGGGAGGATGGGAAACGCAGGGAGCATCTTCTGCTTCTCCCGACGGCGGAAATAGCGCGTTGGCGGAGCTGCGCGGGCGCGTATGGGCGCCTCCTCCTCCTCCCCCTTCCCATGCAGTGTTTGTACAGCATCAATTCCCCCTTTTCCCCCCCCAGGCAAAGAGCATCGCTCTGCCCTGTTGTCCCCGGCCCCTTTAAAGAAAACCCGTGCACTTTTGGAAGCCACGCTGGGTTTGTCACCTCTGTGACACGCAGTTGTGTCTGTTGGGGTGTAGAGGTGATGTCTGGGTGCATCCCCTCTTCAGATCCAAGCTGCAGTATCCCTTGGAGGTGGATGCATTCCACTCACCGCCCATCTCTTGGTGCAACCGCTGCGTTTCTGGCCCTTTTCCTCTTCTCCTGATGTCCCCATAGCACTGCTCAAATGCATCATCTGTACCAACCTGGTGGAAAATGCAGCTGGTGGAAAATGGGACTTTAGTTCCCTTCCCAGGTACATGAGACTCCAGTTGAGGCTGAAACCTCCAGCTCCAGAGATCACTGGCACATGCCTCAAACGCTGGGTAGGAGAGAAGGACCCAGGGGAGGACTATGTACAGGAGGGGATATCAAACGGGTTCAAGACCAGGAGGTCTGTTGTACAAAATATGCGTTAGAGGAATGACTTCAAAGGTGTTGTGGAGTTCTGTTCGCTTTGGGAACCCCCTGTTTTCCTTCTTGATGATCAGGTTTGCTGGAAGTGGGAGCTGGGAAGGAGAAACATAGGGGAAAGGACTCCCTTTCCCACAGCAGGACGTGTGGGGCAAGAAATACTGCTTCTTCTGGAAGACCTGGTCTTCTCTGCAGCTTCTTAGGTGCCCACCTGTGGAGGCCTGTGGTTCCTGTGGGTCACCAGAAAGAAGATCACTGAGAGAGAAGTTAATCAGGGAGCAGTGTTGAGGTGATACAAGTCAACATGGAAGTAAATGCACATGTCTATTGCCAGTGAGTTGGGTTTCCACACAGGGGGTTCATCCCTAGATGGTATTTTTTGGACAAGTATTAATTTTTATGGAAAACATTGAATTCGTCTTCAGTGCAAAGTTGTTTTTTCAATCTTGGGTGCCCTTTACAGACCCAAGAGTCTCCATAGAAAATTCTGAATAGAAATTATATGAAAGGGAAGGTCCATTTAGGGTTCCCTGTCCATCCGTCCATCCATCCATCCATCCATCCATCCCATTGTCATTGTGCCATATGTGCAAACGTGGACCTTGGACATTCTCTCACCACATGCATGGTGAGAGAAAGGGGTCAGCGATGTCCTGGCCCTGCAATAGCACTCTGTATCCTCTGGAATACGTTCCCCGTGTATTTCCCAGGTTGTATACTACATTTCCAGGGTATTCTGTCTGTCTTGTCTGTGAACTGAAGAGCAAAACGCTGCAAAACCAGAGCAGATCCTTCCTCTCTCTCCCTGTGAGGAGGAGGAGGTCTGAAGGCATCTGAACGCAGCCAGGACCTCCTGGACATGCAACTGGCTTTGACCTTCTTGGTTTCCCCCTGCCTCCAAGGCACCATGCAAGGATTTAATTTACTTTCCAGTGCGGTTTCTTTGTTGGTTTTCCCTTACATCGTCCGGCAGCCGTTATGGACTCTTAACTATATTTATAAGAGGCCTTTTCCTCTCATTTTAGTTATGTATTTTGCTTTTCCTTTAGCTAGAGGGGGTGGTTCAATAAATAATGGTAATGAGGCTCCTGTAATTGCTTTTGGATGTGCCTGCAGATGAAATCTTGGATAAATTATTTCTTGGTGGGAAGATTTCACTTGACTTTTTGTTGTTGTTCTTTATTTCCCCTTTCTTCTTGCCCAGCTGCCAAAGAAAATTGGATTTCCTAAAAACCAGCTACAGCTTGGGGACGTTTGAGGGCTTTTTATAAAACAACAACTTTACAATTTACCACCTTGTAGGGTCGTTGGTTAGTTTTCTCCCCCATGTGCTTCCCTGTGCACGGGGAGAGATTTATTCTGCCTCACATGGCTCCCGCTCGCAACAGCCCTGTATGAAAAATCGCTGCCCTTACGAGATGGTCAAGCTCATTCTTTGCCTCCTAAATTTGTCAGGCGTAAATTCAACAAAATAAAACATGTCAACAGGAAGAGAAATGACTCACGCTGGTATGAAATAGTCCTCCTGGTAGGAAAATGGTACTTTTACAGGGTTTAAAGAAAGTTCCCTCTTGACCTGGACTGGGGTTATGCTTAAAACTTGATGGCTGGAGGGGACTCCATAGTATTAACTAAATATCACAGTCAAGAGGATTGGTTTTGGTTAAAAAAAAGGAAAATAAGGCTGAAAAAGTGGGGTGCTGGCATTGGAAAGAGCAGAGAGAGGAAAGGAGGATGGAGGGATGGTTGAAATGGGATGAAAATGCCTTGGGAGCTGTTGGAGAGGTTTGGCTGGATGGAAACGCAGAGGGTAATGGGATCGGTTGTTGTTATGTGAACTGATTAACAAGAGCTAAAAAAGAAGAGCAACTCACACACCCCCACGACTAAATATGCCTTTGGTTGTCCAGGCTGAAGAAACCTTCCCGCTCCGCCGTGTCTCGCATGGTTAAAAATCTGTTTTCCAGTCAAACAACGGATTTTTCCCATGACTCGCTGCCTCTGGAAATATTCCTCTCCCAGACCTTTCTCCCCTCCCCCAAATCTGTGTTTTTTTCCCCTTCTCTTGGACGTTTTTGTCTTATTTATTTCCACTGCTAGAACAAAACTTTCCGAGTCAGGAAGGAGAAAAATGGCAGCAAATGGCCAAGGGACTTCAAACCCAGGGATGCCATTTCCAAAGGCTTTGGAAAATCACTAGGGGAACAGTTTCAGACGTGCCTGCTCATCTCAGTGACTTCAAAAGTGCCCCAAACCAAGAAGGAATTAACCCTTTGGCCCCTAATTTGCTTAGACGTAAGGCAGAAAAAGGTCATCTCCCTTGTCTCCAATCCCACTGTGTTTTGGGGCATGACATTTGGGCAAGGTACCTTTGGAAACTGCTTGCTGGGGAGACTGGGGGCAGGTAGAAAATGGGAGGGATGGTTCTGGGGGCAAATCTGTCCTGCCTGCTTCACCCTGGCGTTTGCAACCAAAGTTGGCCAAAGGAGGGAGGGAAGGCTTTGTTATAACAATATAGAATCATATAAAGGGCTTTGTTCTTTTGCTTTATATCCTTTCTTTCTAAATCTGAGGGGATGTGTGGGACCCCTCTGCTCCAGTCCCATAGGAGCATTTTATTTCCCTTCGCATGGCCATGGTGCAAAGCTGCTTGGTCCAAAGGTGATCTAGGGAGAAACTACACCAAACCCTGCAATGATGGGCAAGAGGGGGTCATTCCATGTCATCACCTTTCCCATTCTATCGCCTTTTCCCACTGACTTTTGGCAGGGGTAAAAAGCCTGCCTCGATAAGTCCCAACTCGTCACAGGGGCTCCGATTTACACGAGCTGGGACGAGCAGTGATGAGAGCAGCTATAGAAATAAAAGGTAAATTCCCTTCCTAATCCCACGACTTAAAGTGGTTTATTCTTCAACACATACGTGGATCTTTTAGGTTAGTGCCAGAGCCAAAAGAAGGATTTCTCCTGCCTTTCTGAAGCCAACAGCCAACACTTGTGCACACACAGACATGCAAAACTGCTTAGTTTCCCCTCCTGCGTACCCAAACCCAAATGTGATCTCCCTTGCACGCATCCACGGTGCATTGTAGATCTGCAGATATTATTCTGACCTCTGGATAATTAATGTATTAATTGTCGTTAATGAAATGCCCAGCCTGCCTCACGCAAGGAGCAAAGTAAACCCAACCCAAGTGCTGGTGTGTTTGCCACCTCCACCAGTGCTGATGCCTGGGATGGTGCTGGGCTGTGGAGCCAAACGAAGGGAGCTTTCATCAGAGCATCACTCTCGGGCCAGGGCTGAGCTGAGCCCTGGCGTGGCTGGAAGCTCCGACTGCCAAGAAAAAGTCTTCCGTGGGCCAAGAGTGTTGGTGGTGTAAGGCAAGCCTGGCTCCTTTGAAGTGTCTGGGGCAGAGCCAACTTACGCCCAGTTGGGTTTGGCCCATGGTTCATGTTTAGCAACAATATTTTCAAAAACAAACACTGGGGAGGGAACTCATGGGTATTTTTTCCTCCAGGGCATTCAATTTACTAGCATTAAGGGAAGTATTCCCCTTTCCTTTCCTTTCCTTTCCTTTCCTTTCCTTTCCTTTCCTTTCCTTTCCTTTCCTTTCCTTTCCTTTCCTTTCCTTTCCTTTCCTTTCCTTTCCTTTCCTTTCCTTTCCTTTCCTTTCCTTTCCTTTCCTTTCCTTTTCCTTTCCTCTCCTCTCCTCTTCCCTTTTCTTTCTTTCCACCCTCAAAGGTGTGAATTGATTCTCCAGGCCCAGTTCCTGATTCCTGCAGGATTTCAGCACTCAATTCCCCAAGGCCTTTCCTGGCCCCAGCCCATCTCAGGGAGAATTAGGTTCCTGGTTCTTGGGAATCTCAACAGCTGGATCACACCAGAGGTCACTGACCACCCTCAATCCCCACCCAGTTGGGATCTGATGGAGTTAATGCCCACTGAGTTGGAAGACCTCATGCAAACCTCGGCTTTGCTTGTAGGGAATAGGTTGCAAGCTCCAAAAATCTCTGGGGCAGGCACAGCCTCGTGCACACTCCTGCTCCCTGAATCACAGCGCTGGGCTCTGGGGAGAGGGCCTTTACTCAGCATTTGCAGCCCTGTGATTCACAGAGGCTGATGGCTGCTCGTACCCACGCGCAGCAAATCCACCTCGAAACAACCTCTGCCAAGATGAGCCAGGCTCGACTTTCTGTTTGCAAAGAGATTTTCTTTTGAAGTCTCTGTCTGGGGCGCTAAAAATAAGACAGAAGGATGGGGGGGGGAAGGAAAAGACGTTGGAAAAAGCCAGCTGTGGCTTTGGGTTTCAGATGTATGGGCACCAAGGTGTTTGCATGCTTGGCTTCAGCATCACAAAGGGTCAGACCAGATGTATAGCCCATCAAAGACAGCTTTATTCCTCCTCCTGGAGCTCTTGGGACCTGAGTAAAAACCATCACCAATGCAGTTGTCCCATCCAGGGAATCATGATTTCACCCTGGGATTTTGGAGCTTGGGTATCAAAGCATTGCACAGCCTGCTTCCTCCCAGCAAAATACGCATTACCTTGGCGTCATCACGATGGATTAGGGTGACTGGAGTCAGCTGAGGGGATGGCAAAGAAAGCTCACCCCTTTATCCACCTGGAGAGGCAGGAGCTGCCAGGCCAGTCACACATGAACCAGTTCTGCAGTGCTTCAAACCAGCCGCAGCACCTGATGACACCAGCCCAGCCAAGCTGAGGGTGTCTGGGATTTGGGGCATCTTTGGCTTCATCATGTCTGAAGACACAGAAGATCTGTGAAGTTGGGTAAATGAAACCCTTCTTAATGGTCAGCTTCTCTTTGGTCCTGTGTTTGCCCTGTCCCTTGTACAATGAGCCTGGATTGGAAGCAGGTGTCTCAGCTCTCCCCTACAAGGTTTTGCCACCACAATGCTTTATACATCATCTTCTTATATCAATATCTTCTTCCCCTTCCAGAGCACAGAGAAGGGCAGTAAATGGGATTTCTGGGAACTCAAGACCTTTGGGGAGGCAAAGCCAGTTCAATCTACCCCTGTCATCATGCTGGGATGAAACTCAGACCAGGGAGTTTTCTTATTGTGTGCTGATGACACCACCCTTTAACTCCATGACTAAGCTCTGGGGATGAGCCATACCCACTCTCACCTTGTTTCTTGCCAAAGCAGTGCACCTTGCTGCAGACACCAGAGATGAGGATCATTCCAAAGAGCACTGCCATATTCATTATGTTCTGCAAACCCCCAAATCAGGAATGAACCATTAACCTTCCTGATTGCTCAGGTCCCTCTTTAAGAATGTCCTCTGCTGTGGTATTTTCTGTGGAACCTGCCTGCTTCAGACCTTGCATCCATCCCTTCCCACATACGGGACAGACTGAGTTGCATTTGTTGGGTGGGAAGCTAAAAGAATGGTTTATCCATGGATTTTTATTTGCTTTCCTTGCTTTGCTCTCCAAATGGCAAATCCAAGGAGTGGCAAGGATGTGCACCAACAGGAGAGGACCATTCCTACTGAGCTGGACACGTTTCCTAACATTGCTCCATCTTTTTGCACAAATCCAGGTTGATTGCGGCAACATCCCATCTCAGGAAAGGGCTGGGAGCCCTTCATCTTCTTGTTCTACCTTATCTGCTGTGTGCTCATTCCTGGCTCTGCCATCAACTCACTTGTGACCTTGGCTACATCATTTCCCCTATAAAATGAAGCTAAAGGCTGTGATTTCCCTGGCAAAACACTTTGACAACTCCAGCTGAAAGGCTTTCTAACAACGGGTGCGATGGTTTTATCACTGCCTGACAGGTAGATTTGGGGTTGCTGGGAATTACATGGCTCTGAAGCATTTACTGAGCTGTTTTTAAGCTCGTAAAAGCAAACCAAACCTGTGAATGAGCAGAGGACTCCTCACCTCAAGGCTCCCTTCCACTGGAGCCAAGTGGTTCTTATCCTGAAGTTATAGTCAAGGAGGTGGGATGGGATCAAGTCACCCGCTTGGTTATCTTGGCACGAGCAGAAAGCCTTCCCCATGGAGATCTGTCTGAGTTGCGCTTCCAGCACTTGAGATTCAATGTTCCCTGTGAGCAGCGGGTTTTAACATCTCCCATTTTGTAACAGCCAGGGCTGTATTTCATCCCTCTTCCCCAGAGATTCTGCATTAGAAAAATTTATAAGCTTGGAGGATTGGACTCAGGGATGAGCTAATGGAGGCCAGGGGTGCCTCTTCTGGGAAATGCTTTGGTGGGCTGATAAAAGCTGGAAAAAGATACCTATTTTTTCCAGTTAGAGCCATTCATCAAATTAAAGACACCAGCTGCCCTGGATAGGTTTTGGCAGCCCCTGGACAAGCAAACAGGAAGACCAGCACGGAGCAGGCAATGTTGGGCATCCTGCAGAAATTGCATCTGAAATGGGAATAACTTTCCTCTGTACCCGTAACTCCTTCCATAAGGAAAGAGGAGGAGGAGAGAAGGGTCTAACCCACCAGCCGCACGCTCTGGAGGCAATAGAGTTGGTTGTGGACTGGTTTAATATGGGGTAATCTGCAGAAAGAGGTGCCCAGCTTGGCCCCCACCTTGGATTGCCAACTCCAGGAGGGATTACCAGGTCAACAGTGTGGATGTGGCTTTGCAGCTTCTCCAGCCTGGGCTGGTTTGACTGGGGGCAGCTTGACATGGAGCCAAGTGGGGAGGGAGCGGGCAGGCTCTGGCTGTTTAGCCTGAGCTCACCCCTGCATCCTGTAATGTTTCCCAGTGACCTTATGGGGCCAAGAAACCAGCCCAGATCCTTTCTGGAGAAGCCAAGCACTGGCTGCAGGAGATGATTCATCTATAGGCATCCTTCAGTGGTGGCAAAGCCTGATCCCACAGAAGACCCGTCAGAAACAGGCTGCAAGTTCTTCCATTGACTCCAACAAGCCTCAAGCTCATCCTGCAAAACGGCAGATGCTCTTGGTCCTACCATGAGGGACTTCAAAGAGCTGAAAGCTGGGCCATGACTCCTTTCTACTTTTGCAGGTGCTTTGGCTCTTCCAGTGTAAATCCTCATAGAATCATAGAATAGTTGGAATAGGGTTGGAAAGGACCTTAAGATCATCTAGTTCCAACACCCCCTGCCATGGGCAGGGACACCTCACACTAAACCATCTCACCCAAGGCCTCGTCCAACCTGGTCTTGAACACTGCCAGGGATGGAGCATTCACAACCTCCCTGGGCAACCCATTCCAATGCCTCAGCACCCTCACAGGAAAGAATTTCCTCCTTATAGCCAATCTAAACTTCCCCTGTTTAAGTTTTAACCCATTACCCCTTGTCCTATCACTACATCTTCCATTACGAGAAGCTGCACATGTTGAGGGCTCAACACCCAAGATTTAAATCCCAGGCAAGTCCCAGAGGCTCAACCCCTCCCTGCTCGGTGGCTGCAATAGTGTAGAGATGCTCAGAGCACCATGAAAAGAAGGCTTGAAGGAGAAACCAACAATTATTGTTCAGCCAAATAACTCAATTGGGGGGAAGTGGGAACGGGCGCGTTCGCTTTCCTCCTGTCATCCCTTTGCTGAGCTTATTTATCTGAAAATAAATGAGTGGCCGTCCTGTAAAACACTTTACTGGCAGCTTTTAAAAATGGTCTCTCCCTCCAGCTCCTAATGCCACGTTATCCAGCAAAAAAAAAGCACTGTTCCACACACGGCAGCCATCAACCGCATTGATTTGTGAGGACTCAAAGATGAATGATAATGCCGGGCCATGGGACGGAGGGTGATTTATGAGCTGGTGGCTCACTCCTCGTAGCCCAGGCTCTAGCACTGCTCAGGCACAAGTATCACATCACCATCCTGCTACTGGTCCCACTAGGACCAGTAGGAGGGGATTACTGGGAAGGGATGTTGGAAAGGATTACTGGGGATGATGGAGAGGGGCCCCTTGCTTGTGTTCATGGCCCAACAAGGTGATGGCACACCATGGCTTGTCATGCCAGCCCTGGGAATGGTTGCACTGAAGGTGAGTTGAGGCTGGGTGGAAGCTCCCCAGGACATGATGCCTGTGTTTATTGAGTGCCATTCGAGCCAGCAGCTATGGAGGGATGGAGGAAACATGGTTGCCAGTGGTTCATAACTTGCCCTTTTGAGAAAAGTCTCACTAACTCTAAATCACGACCTCAGAAACGGATTTTCCCTTTGCCAGAAGGATCCGGGCCCTGGGTGAAGTTTCTGCTGGGCTTTGGGCAGCATCAACATCTCTCTTTGGCAGCGAGGCTCCAAAGGTTACACTGGTGTGGAGCTCACCCAGACCTCCCTGAGATAGAAATACTGTCCCTCGCCTTCACCTGGTTACATCAATACTGCAGGATTTTAATTACCTTTGAGACCCTTAGCTCAGTACTGATATTAATATGGCCAACAGGTCTAAAAGCCACGGAGAGGTGGGAATTTATACACTGGCTCACATGGACACACACAGAGCACGAGCAATAATTCCTTTAGGAAAGCAGCCTAAAGATTCCAGTAGGGATTTTTGCGGGCGGATCCAGGCAAAATGGGGATGCGTGGTTGGAGGAGAAACCCCACATCTAGGAACGATGGCTCAGCACCTCCTAAATTTAAGTTAATACTTAAATCCATCCGGACTGCACCCTCTCCCGCTGCCGTCCCGAATGCCAGGTTCTTCTTGCGCAAGATCCCAAGGAATCCAATGACGTGCCGGGATTTTCCTTATAAAACTTCTCGCCCTGCTCTGCAGGATTGCAGAGGGTTGGAAAATTCTGCTGGGCATGTGCAACCCTGGGTCGTGCTGGATGCAAATTACCTTGATTACAGGTTGGGTAATTATAGTCGCAGCCCTGGCGGTTGGAGGGCTGCTGGTGGGGGGAAGCCCCTTGCCTTGTTTCTTTGGAGGCTGCCTGTGAATCCATCTTAAAGCTTTCAACAGAGAAGGGGTGTGTGTGTGTGTGTGTGTGTGGGTAGGGGGGACTCTGCCACTCCGCACTGCAAAGAGCATAAATCACTTCTAGGGAATCATAAATCAATCTTTTTCCCCCAGCCCTCCACCCCGTGAATGCAATGAGGCGATGGTGGAGCTCATGCTTCACAGCCTGCATGCGACTCTGGCAAGGAAAACACTCTCCAAAACATAAAGAAGGCTTGAGAGTCTCAAAGCCCTTCATTCAGAATGGGCAGACCCAGGAGGCTGGTAAAAGGGGCCCTGGAAACTCTAGGTATTTAGATAGGGGAAGATTAAGGGGGGCTATTAAGGGGATTAGTGCTGGAGCACCTTTCCCACTTGGATTTGGGGGAAACAAACGTGGTTTCATCCTGGTTTAGTCCCTTTGGGATGCAGACACCTTTGTGCATTTATGTCCTCCGCTCTCAACCTCAGCCCACCCCGAACACCAGCCTCGAATCCTGGTCCTGGCTTGATAACCGATGCCTTTAGTTTTATATGGGGAGGTTTTGTGCCAGTGGTGGGGCTGCTGTGGGGGATACATGCCTCTGACCCAGCTAGAGAGCATTAACTGCTCAACGCTTGAGCTGCGCACGTTGGGGTTTGCCAGTGGGAGCCACTGATTTCTCTCTGATGAGCATTTTGAACAAGTGTATTAAATGCTCAGCATCCTGCTGAGCCCTCTGCGCTCAGCATGGGTAATATATGTATTAACATGCCAGTGAGACACAGCATTATTCTTATTAAAAGTAATTTACGCAGCCCCATCACTTGACATTTATGTTTCGAAGATGGTATAAATCTGGCGTGCCCAGGCAGGGGGGTTTCTGCATGGATGGGCCATCCCGAATGGGATGCTCCTACCACCGAAAGCTTTGGTTTAAGGCCAGGGAGAGAAAAGGCAGCTCCGGGAGGCTTTTATTAAAGGGAAAAAGGGAGTATTTAGGGAAAGGGGGCTAAGGAAGTGTGCGGCTCTTTCTCCTGTTTTGACTAAGCTCTTAATTTGACAGTGAATGACGACGGGGTGGTTGTAAATCTGCTGCCTGTGGATGCAGCCGGCTGAAGCCATCTGCAGGGTAGGAAGTGTGACAGCAAGGTCCCCCCTGGGCCTTGGTGCCTCCAGGTGAGGCTCAGTCCCATGGGGTGCCCCCATGCTGGAGCAAACCTCCTGGTGTGAGTGGGGCACAGCGGGGTCGGAGCAACCGGTTGTGGCACGTCCCTGTGTCCCCAGGTCTGCTGAGCGCCAGCCGCTCCATGAGCTCATCGCTCGGGGGATCTCTGACTCAGTAAATGACCCGTTGGAAGAAATGAGGGGGAAAAATACTGGTGGAAAGCAGAGAAAAACAGACCTAAAAAAACCCAAAGAAGAGCAAAAGGTTTTGGAACGCGGCTGTCTCATTTGACATCATCGGGTGCTCTTTCCACCCAGCCTCTGCCCTATGCTTCAGGCTGTCCCCAGCGCCCTGATGTGAATTAGTCCGATATTCATGCTGTGCCTCAGTTTCCCCATCTCTAAACCAGCACGCTGCTTGCTCAAATAGGTTGCAGGGGGCAAGAAAAATGGGCTTCGCTGTGGGTTATTTGTAGGCAAGAGGGGACAGAGCCCCCAAAAGAGCTCTCTCCTAAACCCAAAGAGCTCAAAAAGGGATCCCAGTGAGCTCTACCTCAAGCCCATGGCACAATCCTGTCCTTGTGCCCTGAGATGCCCCCTTACACCCCATTTCCCATCACCTGGGCTTTGCCATCACCCAGCGTGCAGCACCCATAGGGTACCTTGACCACCTTCTCCAAGCTGCCTATCTCAGGATGGGGGGAGCCACGCACTGGAGGCACCTATTTCTCTTTGGGGGCTCCAAAGGGTTCTGAGGACAACTGGAGCAGGCCCAGGTCTCTGGGGTAACCGCCAGGGAGCTCTGATGAATGAAGGCTGGATTGTGGGCACAGGCAAGGCTGTGCCAGCGGGTGAATGAGAGCGGGGTGACAGCAGGGACAGACGCCGCGTCCCTCTGCATCACTGGCAGCCAGTGTGGGACCGCATCCAGTGTCTGCAGCTCATGGGAAGGAGCCAAGATGCCAACAGGTAGTGCCAAAAACCTCTCCTAGAATGGAGGTAGCCAGCAGGTCCCGGAGCGATTGCTGCCACAAAAAGTATGGGGTGACCTACTTGCTGTGGAGTTTAACTCAGTGCTAAGAAGAAAATAGATGCCTTTAACTAAATCTGCTCCGCTTTCAGTGGCCTATATTCCAGCCTGCCTCTTCAGCAGCAGCAAAGTCTCTTCTGCCAAGAAACGCTGCAGCAATGACCTGTTTCTTGTGCTGCCAATGCCTCCAGCCCATCACGGTGGCATGAGGAACTGGAGGAGCCTAGACGCCCAAAGATGATGCATAAAGGGTCTCTTCCAACCTCCTCCTTCTGCGTGCCTTAGTATGGGGTGTAATGGGGATTTTTGCCTTCCTGGCTATAGCCAAGCAACTTTTCCCACAGGTTTTCTTGCTTTTGTAGGTCCAAGGAGAAAGGTTTTGGGGCAATCACCTTGTTCCCTTAACCCAAGGGTATATTCTCCATGGTTCGGACCTCTCTTCCTTGGGAAACACACAGGAAAGTGTCACAAGACGGTGGCGGAAAGGGGTTCGCCTCCCTTGGCGCTGCAGAAATGCCTTTAATTCCTTAATATCCCCATTTTTAGGGTACAATTATAGATTGGCTGCACCTCGCTGCCGTAAATCAGCATCAAAGGCTCCCTCGCGTCAATAGGAGAACACATGTACTTACAAGACTATGGGTGTTTGATGCTAATAAAAGAAGATTAAACGAGAGGTCGTAATCACCCTCTGAGCCTACGAGTGCCAACACAGTGTGTGCAGCCTGGCCAGGCTGGAGGAGCTGGGGCTGACCCCCTGAGGACACCCCTCACCCTAGGGACCATCCCTGTAGGGACCCACTGGGGCTGCTCCAGCTCCCGTCGCCCTCCGCTTCCCCCTTCCCACACCCCACGCTGGATTTTGGGAACATTAATCACCCTCCCTGCACTGACAGTCCGGCTTTCTGTAGCCGTAGCGATTATCCAAGCGTTTTAATGACACCTTGGACCCAAGGTATCAATTAGACAAGTCAGGATAAGAACTGCCTTGAGCTGATTCAGCCCATCACGACCACAAGGCAGGGACCTGTTCCAGGCTCTCCCCTGGGATGCGTTCAAGCCTCTGGGGCTGGGACGGCTCCGAAATGCCGGCGGGGGGGAACCAGACAAGGATTTTGTGCCTTTTATTTAGTGCCTCGCGTGCTGCTAACTCCTTCCCTTGTGCAACAGCTCCTGCAAAGAGAGGCAGGAGTGTGCTTAGAGTTATACCGTTGGGATAGTGTGGTATGGGATTATTGGATCATATGGGTTGGATGGCTCCTTGGCTCAAGCTCCTGCTGGAAGTAGGGTTACCTATGGGGTTGGACAAGGTTGTTGAGGGCTTCATCTTCCATCTGCTTATCTACTCATCCTTTATCTTCAACTGTCTCCCTCTATTTCTCATGTTATTTCATCCCAGCCTGGTGCATCACCCACCTGCAACAGCTTTTAATGTCCAAAACGCTTCCCTGCTGCTCACACGTGAACCTGCATGATTTTCCTCCCGGATATATCCCTGCTTTGCAAACGTGATACCTGCAGCCACTGCGGCTGCTGCAGTTGATGATTTTATTTCCCTTTGTAACTAGGTAAGAGCTAAGCAGGAGCATCATTTCAGAGTGAGGAAAGGAAAGTGCTCAGGGGAGAGCAGTGGGTCGCAGTGGTTTGGGTTTGAGTTGCATCTCACGCCTTCATGGGCTGTAAGCAGCATCCAGGTGATGGGATGCAGAAGAAAAGCCCCACGCAGGAGGCAGGAAAAGCTCCCAAAGCCATGTCCTGGGGGCTTGGGAAGAGCTGCTGAGCTACACGATGAGGCTTTTTGTTGACAGATGCTTCTCCAAGGAGTTTCCCAAACAGTCATCAGCATAAAAGGGACCAAACATCTGTGGGGCAGACAGGTCTTAGCAGGAGCCCCCAGAACAGCCCCAGGTGGGGTTGCTGTGCTGCAGGATGGAGACCACCAGTTACTGCCCTAAAATCTCTCTTCCTGGTGGATGCCTCAGACCTCCTGGATCCTTCTGGGACTTCCCACTTGCCACATCCCATGGGAATGCCATCAGGTGGGGTTTGGGATGTTGAACATAGCAAGGCTGGATTTAAATAACCATTTCTCTATCCTTTCGTTGGTGGAGGTTCAAGGCCCAAAGAACCCCTATGCCTATGCTGGCCACAACACATGCAGCTGTGGGATGGGACACACGTGGTATGTGAAGCACATCCCCCTCGCAGCTGCTGCAAGGAGAATTCCAGCTCAGAGCAGATGCTCTCGTAGGTCTCAAGATGACTCCCACAGATGTGGCTGCTCTTGGAAGATGCAAAGCTCTACTCTGCAGGTGGGTATTTCTCTTCCTTTGGGTCACCCAAGATGCATGGACTCCAGGAGACCTCTTTCTCCTGACAAAGCCCAAACTTCTCCATAGTCTTCCCCTGGTGCCAGACGGTCAAATCAAGGATTTCCGCTGAGGGAGACCAAAACACGACAGAAAACCACCCTACCAGTGCAAGAGGCTCAGGGCTTGGGCGGCAGCTCGGCCCGTGGTTGCTTGCCATGGCCAATGACTCAACATGGTTGTGGGCTCAGGTTTTTCACATTCTTCTCTGCACGCAGGGAGCATTTACACCCACAAACTGTAGTGCACACGGAGCTCAGCATCCTTCCTCCTTAGAAAAGCCTCCAAGAAGACAAGAGAGCTTCGAAGCTGTCATCAACATGTGGGCAAGCCGATGAGCACTTTGTGGTGACAGAAGGCCTGTCTTTGTGAGCTGGCCTGCCAAAAATGTGTCTTTCAAAATGCTGGCAATGACATATTTTTGGGAGCTGTCTGCCTCCTCCTTCTCTGGAGCTGGAAGGGCTCTAAAGCCAATGATCTGTCAAAGCCTAAGGGCTATAAACATGTGGTTTTGCCACCCAAGGTCTTTCTCCTTGTCTTTTGCCTTTGCCTTTCTGGGATTGGGTGTTTTCTTTCTTTCTTGGTTTTTTTTTGAAGAGTCTGTGGGATTGGGCAAATTTAATCCAGCCTACGGTTCCCTGCATTGCTGGGGCCTGCAGCTACACCGCTTCTGGGCCAAGAACAGCGCAAGTGTTCGGAGGCTTTGCCATGAAGCCACAGGCGTGGGATGCAGGACATCTCGGCTCCTCTTCACCGCAAGGTTGGCCAACCTCTGTCCGTAATTCATCTGTTTCTGAGTCCCTGGGGGAAAAGGTCAGAGTTTCTCAAGTGGACCTTGTCTATGCTCCGTTATTAGGAGGACATGGCGAGCCCATTTCACGTGGTGCACATTGTACAGCACTAAGGGCGATTGAGGTTGGGTCATTCTCAAGAGGCATTCAACTAAAAGTGACTGTAATACCCCAATTCTTTTAGAGAGGGAGAAGAACAAACATTTTTGGCTCTAAGGCCAGTGCTAAACCACTTCAGATGACATATTCCTCATGGAGAGGTTGGTGGTAGGCTTTGAATGATATTTCATGCAGTGCAATCATAGGAAACCCATCTAAGTATTCTTTGGTTCCCAGCTGCTGTCTAGGACTCTGAGATTTCTATTCCACTTCCATTTTGGGCTCTTCAAGCAGAAAAGTTGCTCCATGATGTGATAACCTGGTACACGCTGCTCAAGCTTTTGCCTTCTTCTCTTATCCTCAGCAGACAGAGGGGTTAATTTACCCTTTTCAGCAGACGTTGACATGAAGCAGCTATTGCTGCTCCTTTTGCTTCCTCTACCCTAAAGTCCTTGCAGAGATTGCGCAAGGTCGCGTTTCCTTCGGCTTCTGATCATTCTCAGCACGTTTCCTGATTTACCCTCCAGATCAGCCTCGAACAAGGTGCTCGAAAGCAGCCGCGCAGGTAGGGCCTGTCTACGATGAAGGCTGAGATATCAAAGACTCCCGTTATAATCAAAGGTGAGGAAGAGACACCTGCAGAGGGTGAATCACCGGAGATCGGTACCCGAGATAGCGCCGATGAATTGTCCTCTGCGTGTGCGTACTTCTCCCCATGCTGATGGCAGGAACCAGGTGGAACCTGCTTCAATTTAGATGTCGCAGGGTTTCCATTGGAGAGGGGGTGGCATGGGCTGAGGTGGCATGTCATGCTGATTGAAGGGGGCTCACTTCTCCTCTCTCATTTATGCATCCCCGTGGGAAGTTGGTGTGAACACATGCAAAAGATGCAGTGAAAGGGAGCAAACAGCATCTGGCTTCTCTTTTTCTTTTTAATTTTCCTTTTCCTTTTCCTTTTCTTTTTCCCTTTTCTTTTTTTTTCCTTTTAATTTTATTTTTCCTTTTCTTTTCTTTTTCCTTTTCCTTTTTTTCCTTTTTATTTTTCTTTTTTCTTCTTCTTTTCCTTTTTCTTCTTCTTTTTCTTTTCCCTATTATTTTTCTTCTTTTCTTTTTTCACTTTTTTTGTGTTTCTTATGTTTCCCTTTTTCTTTTTTTTTCCTTTTTTTTTTTTCCACACAGAGCATTGGTTTGATTCCAGGACATTTTTCAAATTGCTTTCAGAATTAGCAGGAGGTGGGGCAGGGAAGAGATCTGCTCTGGAGCTAAGCTGGGATATACAGTCTTAATTCCCCATTCCAAGGGGAGCTTGGTGATGCAAACAGGCGGCAAAGGCCCTGAGCTGAGCAGTTGCAATCCCATCTTCTCTGGGGCACGCGGGAATGTCGGGGTGACTCAGAAAGCTGCTGTAGCTGCTGCTGGGAATGGAGCTAGTCTGAGCCCGTCGCTGCACGTGAGAGTGGGCAAGGGAGGGCAGGCAGGGTGAGGATCGACGTGGCAAAGGCAAGGAAGAAACCTGCACTTTCTCATTGAGAAATTAGCTTTGGAAACAGTGGTGCTGTTCACCAGGGCCCTGGTGGCATGAAAGGAGGGGACCCATCTGTCCATCATCATCCTCATTCCCCAAGCATAGAGTCCAGGGTTACCAGGGAGCAGGACTGAGGTGGTGATGGGTCTGCCTCATGCACGGGTGGGTGTACATCTGCCTTGTTGAGTTAGGGCCCCTCCAAGCCATTGCTGATGGGTCAGTGCAGCCTGCCCTGAATGGCACAAGGTGTGGGTGAACCAGAAAAGACCTGCTCTATGAGATATCTCAGATGCCTTGGGGCATCTGAAACAACTCCGGACACCTACGTGTGGGCAACCCAACTGAGCTGAACACTCAACTCAGGCAATCTTAGAAGACCAAAGGGAAGATGTCCCCGCATGAGTTGCTCTTGCCAGGCTTCCTGTATTAGCCAGGCAGGGGACCACATGCTCTGCAACAATCACAGCAGTACATTGGGCTTCATCTCGACAATTGTGAGACACAGAAAGGCAGATTCCTTGTGGGATTCAAGCAGTATTCATGGTGGTAGTGCATGGAGTAGATGCCCCAATCACTATCTCTTCAGTGTCACCTCAGTCTCTGCATCTGTGCTTGTGAGCTACACCTTCCTCATTGTCCCATATCTCAAACAGCCCCTCAAAGCATTGCAACACGTCAAGGGGGAGGAAGAACCCAACCAATGGTCTATAGAACCTCAGCTATGGGCACCTGAGAGCAGCTTTCAAGAGCAAAGTGAGGCTCAGGGCTGCCCTGATGGGAGCAGTGATAATGGGGTCCCAGTGGATGGGTTTGAGCAGCTCGGGTCTCATAGGGCTTGTTCACCATGTGGAGGTTTCTTGCCATAGGCTTCGTGGTGAGTTGAGTTGGGAGGAACCAAGAGACTCCTGTCAAACCTCTCCTTGTCCTCTTGGGTAAGACTTTGTCTTGTCTATCAACAGCCATGGAAGGCTTTTTACTCAACAGAGACTGGTACCTCCAAAAACCCCTCCTTCAGTCCTGATTTTGCTGTCTTAGATGAGCCAGAGAAGAACTGAGAAGGTGCCCATTTCTCTCCACCAGCTCCAAAAGACGACTGGACAAATTCACGCCACAAGACATCTCCTGGCTTCCATACTAGGGCCGGCACATTGCCCTCTCCCATCAAGCCATTTTGGGATGGACGTAGAGTTAGAAGGAGAGGTAGAGGATGGGTTGGAGAAGGCCACCCTTGGCACCAACAAAGCCTTGCCTTGCTTTCCTTACCCCTACAGCTCTTGCCGTGTGGAGACGTGCACCTGAAGAGGTCACGAGTTGAGAGGAGACGTCTTGGCGGTTGGGTTGGCGGAGGAAGCAGGGAGGAGGCAAAGGGGGTGGATTTGTTCTAGGCAAGGAGACAACCAGGCAAAAGAGTCATGAGTTCTTGGCTATGGAGGGGCCCATTCCTTGGAGAGAAAATTACTGGCAAGTGGCTGAAACACTGAGTGTTTCTCCCCAGCCCTTCCCTTGCTGAGAGCAATATGAAGGCAATTATTAGAGCTACTTCTGAAAGGGAAAAGGGGGAGGGAGAGGAGGGGAAAATGCAACCCCCAAAAAAAAAAAAAAAAAAAAAAAGGGAACAACCTGGAGAGCTGAAAGCTGCTGCCTGGATGTGGGTTTTCAACAAGACTGCTTGGCACATCTGTTTGCCAAACCCAATGCATCACACAACCTCCGAAAGCTATAATCAGGCAATTTCAGGGTGTGGAGCTGGGCACTAAATAAGTACTGAGATAAGTGCACGCATTGTTCACACGCCAAGAGTCAAAGAAGTGCAGACGGAGAGACCTGCATTGGCCCAAGCCATGAAATCATGAGAGCCTTGGGGGCCTGGGGATGGTGGGGACGGTCCTGGGCCTGGGTGCTGGTTGTCTCGCAGCGGAGCGCCGGAGGGGAGAAAAGGATGGGATGAGCATTAAAAGAACACAAAAAGAAGGGAGAAAAGAGCCTGGCTTCTGCTTCTCCACACCTCCCCACGCCAAAAAAGCCTCGGTGTAAGTGTCAATGGCGTCATCGCGGAAAGGTGGTGCTTGTCACAAATAAATCAGCCCTTGCCTTTTAGCTGTGCTGATAATTATATGGTGTCTTAAGTATCTGTACAAACTGTCAGGGGAAATATATGGTGAGTAAAGAAACTTGGAGCTTGCTAGCAGGGAAATGTTAAGGTGTCTCAGCTTAGCTGCTACAAAGGAACCTTGTCTGGATTTATTTGGAGGGGGGGATGATGAAAGGTTGGATTCATGTCCTTTCTTGTCCGTCAGGAGACATTTCATGTGGTTGTATAACCCTAATGGTTTTTCTTGAAGGAAAATTAGAGAATCGGAGATTTGGGAACAAATGTGGTCCAGGACAAGAGGCCAGAACTTGGGCACCTTCCGTGGTGGTAGAGAAGGTCCTCATGGCCCAGACAATGGGGTGGCAGCACCCCAAGTGTTGCCACTCTGCAAATGCAAGGCCAGAAAGCTCAGGTGGGGCCAGGAGCGATGCTAATTCGGGATCAAACCCCACAGGGCAAATGCATGAGTGAGCGGCCGTGCAGGACTTTCACCCGCAGGTGCAGATATCATCTGGGGTTTAGGAAATCCCCAGACTCTGGATGCTCGTAGGTATTTCATTCGCCACCCGCCCATTATCGGAACCCATAACTACCAGCAGGCAGCAGCCCAACTCAGAGAATACCACCACCTAGGACTTGACCTTGGCACTGAGAACAGCCCCAGCCTCACTGCATGACCAGCTCAGGCCATGCTGGGCACCTGTGGCAGGATGTGGCCCCCACTGAGGTGGCATTTCTGAGTTTGGCTGGGCTTTTCCCAGGGTGCCCATCACCATGGCCCCTGGGCGCCTCGTAGCTGAGCTGAGAGTGTAATATCCATGGTGATCACAGCGTTAAAAGAAGCTGTGGAGACACTGCAAGAGGGTTATGATACCATTTCCCTACACCCAAACGCAATCAGTAGCCGTGTGCAAACCAAGTTTGCCTCAAAAAGGCTCTATTTTTACCAAAACCTGCTCCATTCCTTCCACATTTCCTTCTCTCTTTGAGCTCCTGGTTTTGGTGAATCCAGGACCTACCCCCCCCACCCGCCCCAGGTTGGGTTTGGGCACAGTTATTTCAGTTCTAGGTGTGGCTGCTTACACAAACTATAATTACACCAACAAAACCCCCATGGGGGACACGGTTACAACGGCACCGAGGTGCCAAAGACACGTATGGAGATAGCAAGTCCTCAGCAGACACGTCTGCTGCCCCAGCACCTTCAGAAGAAGGCGTCAGCACCACCGTCGCAGCTTTACAGGCAGGGAAACTGAGGCACGGGGCCATGAATTGCTCAAGGCCAGCCCTAATGGGGACCAACCTCACCCCTCGCTGCTGCTGTGCTTCACATTCCTCCCTCTCCTTGACAGCCCACAGCCCACAGCTTCTCACACGTATCCTACGTGAGGGCTCCTGGGTTATTAAGCGGAGCCAGGGCTCGGTGTCGGGAAGGATGCTGCAAGCTCCTACATGCTGGAGCTGGGTTAATCCCCGCCGGTGCAGCTGCAGCCGGGCAGGGCGGCTCCACGGTGTGGCAGGGTCCAAAATGTGGGGGGGTTTTGGTACCCTAAAGATGAGGGAACTGGAGATCTGCCAGGGGGGTGGGTTAGCAGAGATGAGGGCATGGCAGCCCTGTCCTTGTGCCCATCCCAGCAGCTCTCAAAGGCTTGGCAGAGGGGGCCACTCATCCAGTTTGCAAAGTGGATAGTGAAGAGCATCTCCCCTTGTAGTGGGCACGTTCTACTCCAGGGGGGCTTTATCCCACCCCAGCCTCCCCTTATTCCACAGGGCATCCCGCCTACAGCATCTTCCCAGGGGTCATATCCTGCCCAAGTCCAGCTGCACCATGGGGCATCCTCCCTTATCCCTACCCCTCAGCCAATCCCACTCTGCCATCTGTGTTCTTGACCAACCCTGTGCTGTCACCTAGCTCTGCTTCCAGCCAATCTCGTGCTGCCACCTCACTCTGCTTCCAGCCAATCCTGTACTACCACCCATATTTCCAACCAATCCCATGCTGCCTCCCCAGGGATATATAAACCCCCAGCAGCCACTCCCCTAGAGGGACTGTTACCCTTTTTGGGGGTAAAAATGGGTTTCTTTGGTTAATGAAACCACCCCAGAGCACCAAAACCTCCTCCCCACGTGGGAAAAAGGGGTCCCCGCTCCCGACAAGACCTTCATCCCCGCCTTCCTGCCGGATACAGCCCTAATGCCACCTGAGCTCATTAGAACCTGGTGCTAATTGCCTTTCTGAGCAAATTTAGGCATGGTGTGTGTGTGTGTGTGTGTCTCATTAACCCCCACCCAGTGTCTTTGCCCTGCCAATGCGTCTCATGAAGCCGCAATTAAACCCAAGCCCATTTGCATGCAGGTAACGAGCTCTTCAGGAGGGAGCCAGCATCCCATTTCTTAATTTTACATTCCCTCCTCCTTGTTTCTCCTCACCTCTCCCCAGTTCCTTTGCTTGTTTATTTATTGGCCTTTTATTGCAACCGATATTTGCATGGAAACCGTTTCCTGCTGTTCCCTTCCCACCCCAAGCCATCATCCTCGGGTTGTGACATTAGAGTTTCCATGGCAACGTGTTGAGATGCCACTGAGGACCGTGCTGCCTTCAGGTGGGGAGTCAGGCAGATGGAGCTGGTGAGAAACAAAGAGGGGAGGGAAGAAAACGCCCGGTTCTGCGTGGCTGGAGTGGTCCAGGGCTCGCTGCAAAGCTGCTCTGGGATAGCGGGGGATGCTGGCTTCGGGGGTTTGTTGCTGAGCTGCGTGAGGATGAACTGCGGGGCTAAAGGTGTCTGCAAAATGCTTAGAAAGGGCTGGGGGGGGTGATGATGAGGGGGTTCCTCGAAGGGAAAAGGGCTGAGGTGGTGCTCTACCTGCATCTCAGAGCACCCCATGTCATCCCAGGATGCCCAAGACCTCGATAGGTCCATGCATCTTCAAGAAAACCCCTTGGCATCTCTATTTGAGGGGCATTGGGAGCTGCAACACCACCTCTCCGTAAGCAGCTCTCTCAGCCTATTCCCCCAATACCCTAAAACCCTTTTCTCCTCCAGATCTGCCCCATTTCCAGCTGAGGCCACTGGCTGGTGTTGTTCCTTCCCCTCCTCGGCTGCAGGCGGGGATGTCTGGAAATCGTTAATCCCAAGAATGTTGCCAGGTTTCTGGCGCAATGGGAAGGGGACGGGGTCGGTCCTATAAAACCTGAGCAGCCTGAGAGCGGGTGGTTTGCGAACTCGCTCCTCCTCGCCTTGGCCTCTTTGGCAGAGGTCGGGCTCTCGGCTTTCCCGAGCTATCCTGGTGGCTCTTGCATCTCCAGATGTTGTCATCCTAGTTGGGGCTCCTTGGGTGAGGTGCGTGCCCAACCGCAGCCCCATCTTCTGGCTGAACCATTGCCCCATTGGGTCCAAATCTCTCTCTGATGTGGGAGAGGAAGAGATGAGACAGAGGGCTCCTTGCTTGGCTTTCCTTGACCCCTAAAGGTGACCCTCTTTTGGATCCAAAAACCTGGATGTGCTGATCTACACCTTGATGTGCCAATTCAAGGGGATGCTGGGCAGTTCATGTTTCACCTTTCAGTACAAAACCTGCCCCTGTGAAAGGTGGGATGTGTTGCATTAGGTAGGAAACCCAAAAGTACTCATTTCTGACGAGTTTCATGCACTTCCTGGTATCTCACCTCCATGTGCCCAACCTCCTATAGACATCAGTGAGTCCACAGGGCTGCCACAGACGTGGCACCTCCAGGAGTAAGGCCCTCGTGGGACATCTCCAGTCATCAAATGGTTTAAAAAGGTGAAATCCAAACCACATCAAAACAACCTCTTCCTCTAGATCTTCCCAAAATGGATGCTGAAGCCTTTGGGATAGCTGCCGACACCTCTCCAGCACCATGAACCCAGGTTCTGGCTGGCTCTCACCTGATTTTTGGATCATATTTTGAGCAAAACTTCATCTCTCCCTTTCCCAGGACCAGCCCTTGGTACCTCTGTGCCGTCTTTTGTTGTATTTTTGCTTTTATTTCTTTCCCAGTCTATAAAATGACAGTAATAGGTGCTGCAAATCAAGGGTGTCTAGATGCTAAACACGCTGCCACTCACCGATGGGCTCTTTGTGACCCCAGCACAGCGATGCTGAGGGGCTTTTTTTTCATGGAAAAGAGCTTGGGAAAGATCATTTCTCTGCAAAACTAAAGCATGACTTCCTGCAACAAAGGAGGGAGCTATTACTGCAAAAAAAAACCCTGCTGACTGCAACCAGGACACATCTTCGCAGTATATTACTGCTTATTGGAATATTCCCCGCATCTACTTTACCATATGTTTGTCCTCCCTCATTTTAGGTTGTGCTGCTTTGCTAAATTACATGTTTAAAGCCAACCAAAGGAGAGAAGAGGAGAGGGGAGACTGGAAACGCACCGAGGGCTTTTCCCTTTGCAAACCCATCATGATAAACGAGGCACAGCTCTACGCTCGCAGCCAAAACCGACCCGAATTTCCTTGTCATTTCGGTTTGGAAGGGGAAAAAAAACCCAAGTATGATGACTGCATCTTCCAGTTTTGATTCCCCTTGTAAGTCACAGTGGAACAATCGGCTGCTCTGTTCGTGCTACTCTCTATTCATACGGTAATTAGAAAGCTAGGAATGACAGCCCGTTTAATGACGGCTGTAATATGTACCTGCATCTCGCACAACAGCTGGTGCGCTGGAGAAAATGCAGCCATGTTTCTTTGAGATGGGCTAATAGGAAAATCTTGAGCTAACAAGGAAATAAATCTCCCCAAGGCTAAACTTCCCCGAAAATGGTTTCGTGTGCAGAGAAAGGAATTTTAAACAAGTCGGGCCAAATTCAGCCTGGTTGGAGCTGAACCCAGCGCTGCTGCGGGTGCCTTCAGCCCGCTGCCGGCATAACGGAGCTCAGTACCTGCACCTCAATGGGGTTTTTTTTTTGCTGTTTATGTTGGTATAAATCAGGGCTGACACGTCCTGAGCCGCTGGGTTTACACAGGGCTGTAAAAGCTGGGGCTGGGTAGATGTAAAAGGACACGGTAGTTGGGGCTGGGGCTGCTCGCTGGAGCTGGTGGGTGCTGTTAGCTGCCTGGTCCTGGCATGAGTTGGTGGCTGTGGTGTGGCTATGACAGGGGGTCTCATGTCAGGAGGGATGCAATGAAAACTCCATGGGATTTATGCTGTTTAATTAGATCCCACTTTCTAGGTGACCCTGCTTGGGGAGGAGGGTTGGACTAGATGATCTCCAAAGGTCCCTTCCAACCCTAATGATGCTGTATTCTGTGTTGCAGGAGATGACAAGTATTGAACGCCTTGGCTGGAGGTGCTGATGTCCTACGCAATGTCCAAGCTCAAGCTCCATTTTTTTCAGGCTCCAAGAGGCAAAAGACATAAGGATGAGGCTGAAGGCTAAAAAAAGGAGACCTTTGTGTAGCTCCAGGTGATGCAGTGGACCACTGGGAGAAAGATCTGCAGGGAAAGCAGTGCTTTAGCTAAATCACTGTCCTCTCGGTCTACGAGGGACTTATCATGGGGTTAACCCCCTCCATTGGAGACCACGTCTGATTTTGAAAGGGGGTGTGATTTTCCCAATGAGTAGCCACCTCCTCAGGGTCTCCTTTCCTTCCCAAATCTGCTACAGGTCTTCTCTCCATTCACCTGCCAGCCCTGGTTGCCTTCATGTTTTCATTGTGTCTCCTTGGGTGATGGCAGCTGGGACGAAAGAAGAGAAGAAGCTGAGATCTCCCATCCTCCATCAACCACCCCAAAACCCCTCTCACCCAGCTGGTTTCAGCGTGCACCAGGGCATCCCTTTGCACAGCATCCCATCAGAGGGGGCCCATCCCAAACTACACCCATCAACCTGACCTTCATGTGCCCAACAGGAGCAAGCTGAGGTTGCAGCTCCTCCATCTCATGGTCCACAGCCAGGAAAGAGGGCAGGATGGGACCAGGACCCCCGCTGTGCCATGAATTACAGCCGTGGGGCTGCCGAGTCCCAGCCCAGCGAGGACCTGCCGGTGCGGTGATGATTTGCAGCTCGGCCCAGCCCAGCTCGCTGCGTGCCTTCTCCAAACGGATCCGTCTGAACCGGCTCAAGTTCTCCCCAGCACTAATTGATTTCTGCTTGCAGCCGGCTCCCTTTCAGCCCCCTGCTAGCCCCCAGCCCTCAGAAACCCGGAGATAAAGCCCCAGGGTCTCAGTTTCCTGTAGTCAACCTCCAAACATCTGATCAAGTGTCTTAAATTGTGTGGATTTCTCTCTTCCCCCCCCCCCCCCTCCTCCTTCCCCTTTCTCAGGCATCCCCAGGGAAGTTCCCAGAACCATTCCTCATTTCTTCCAGCCATCTGCTCCGACCTACGGCGAGAAAAGTCTCCCTTCCTCCCAAATTCCCCTTAAAAACCGCGTTAATCCAACCCGGTTGGGTCGCACATGGGTTTTGCAAGGGACGTGGGAAAGAGCTCCTCGGCAGGAGAGGACCTCAAAGGAAACCCGGAGCAAGCGGAAAGCTCTCGGTGTGGATGGGGGAAGAGGGTGAACTCAGTAGCATCCACGGTGCCGTGAAACGGGGCGTCTCAGGGGGCCAGCCCCGACCGTTGTCAGCCCATAAAAAGGAATCCTGCAAACAACTTCTCAGTGTCCTTCCGAAGGGAGCTGCTGCTCCGCTCCGTCCCTCCTCGGGCTGTAATTTAAGGGCTCGGAGGGGGTGTGTGTCCCTTCCTGGAACCGCTGGCGCTCCGCATGCTGTGAATAATATCCCGCTTTTTCCATCTGTGACTAGATTTATGACCCGGCAGCTCCGTTCAGATCTAGGTCTGATTTCGACGGTCGATGCTGGAATGTGATATTTTCCTAAATGTCCCTGTAGTGCCATGAAATCCAGTTATAAAGAAAACAAGGACATGTTTTAACAATAAAACCAATGTGCATGATCTAATTAAATGGCATAATAAAATTAGGAAATAAATGCACAAAGCATGAAAACCTGTTCCTTGAAAAGTGAATCAAATTGGCTACTAAAATGAGCGTTTATTCCTTGTGAAGGAAGCGGGAAGATCTTGTCCTTCTGCTCCGGGAAGGGATCTCCAAGCTTTTTCCAGGTTTTGGGAAGGTTTGGTCGTTGAGGGTTGTTTTTCTCCAAGAGCTGGATGGAGCCAGAGGCAGCCAGGAGGGGGAAAAGGAAAGAAATATTTGCCTAGTGAATGCATTTACCTGCTGGAAAACCCATTCTTGTGCACAAGATTAATAAATACATCGCAAAGGAGCCTAAGATGCCAAAGCTGGGGGAGGAAGAGCTTTGCTGCTTGCTCCAGCAAGACTCAGAAACATGGCTGGGAGATGATAGCCACCCTACAGGGCTCCTATTGGTAAAAGAAGGAGCAAATTTGGTTGTTCAACGCTTAAACTCCTCTGATGTGCAAATAATATGACTCTCTTCTTGTCCGTAAGCTTCCTCATGCCCTCCAGCAGTGGGGCTGTGAGCTGGAGCAGGGGAAACTGAGGCAACGGTGACATTCCCAGCCCATGGCCATGAGTGATGCCGGCTCCATGAGTGCAAAGTGGAGGCAACAGAGGAGGAGGAGGTGAGTTTGACTCACCAGCTTAGAGCCTCGGATCCCACCGCATTGGCAAGGGAAGAGGGAGCAAGGCCAGAGCTGGAGCCCTGGGTTTGTAGCCAGCACCAGGCACAGATAAAAGCCTGGCTCTGGTGGGAGTTTGATGCTAAAACCTGGCAGTCCCGGGATGCTTGGGCTGTGCTGGAGGATCCTGGGGGGAATTTTGTAGGATTTTCTCATTTTTCAGTTTTGCAAAACTGTGGAAATTGAGTCTGGAGTTTGCAAACCTCCATGGTTTGAAGCGCACAGCTCCAGCATTTACAATCACCCCATGGTCTAAGTTAGGCTGGTGCCAACAACCAAGAGGTTCTGGGGGGGCTGAGGTCTACCTGGGGGTGGCCACTTCTTCTCCCCTTCTCTCCCAGCAATGTCTTGTGATGCCAGTAGAAAACTCCCTTTTCCTTTTCTGCTTGGCACGGCGATCCATCCTTCATCGAGCCCATCCATCAACAAGCTTGGCGCGCTCTCGTTCGCAACTGGCTGTGTCATCTCCTGTACCCCCGTGGTGTTAAATAATTAAACTGTAGCACGTTGTAAAAAGAGGGGAAAAAAAAATAGGGATCTGTCTTACAGCTGCAGAATAAAATCATTTGGCACCAGCACCGAGATCAGATATCGTTCTGGCAGGCAACGGTGCCAAAGCTGCGTGCCGGTTGGAGCTGGTGGCTTGGCTGGTGTGTGGGATTTCAGATGACCCCGGTGCTGGGATTTGGCCTCCCCAGCAGAAGGAAAAGCTCCTCAGTGGAAGGGGGATTTTCAGGAAATGGGAAAATCTATTCCAAATTAATTATTGCCCAACATCAGGCGATGCTGTGAACTCGTAAGTCAGCGTGGGAACGCGGAGTGGTTGGGTTATTGCTTTAATCAGCGTTGCAGGGTGTCGATGAGGACGCAGGGTCTTATTTATTGTGTAGGTGAAAGAACATTTCAGCTCCATGCTGGATCCTTCAGGATCCTGGTAGGAACAGAGCTCCACGTGCCTTCATGGTGAGAAGCTGAGCAGCATCTCCGAGCCAGTGGGAGATGTACGGCCACATCCCAACACCAGCGTGGCTGCAGCAGGGGACACAAGAGGGGAAAAAACCCCAAGAATTTGGGGTTTCTTTTTTTGCTTTGCAGTTTTTTACCTGCCAAAGAAACTTTGTGATTTATTCTTGGCCCCTATTTTTCACGCTTAAGGGCATGACACACATTATCATTCACCACCTTCGTTTACATGTAGCAAACATAGGTCAATTTATTTCTAAATCCCCTTTTTTATGGCTCTATTGAACTATTTGCCACATTATTTATACGTTAATGCGATGAATCCCTCTGGATATCCCACTGTCTAATAAATAACGCGACAAATCATTAAGCAGGGTGATAAAATCAAGCCATTTAAAAATACATCAACCTGTGTTGCTTTCGTGTAAAATAAGCTCCAGGGGCCCATCAGCGCGAGAGAGGAGGCGAGAGACACACACACACGTGCACACACACAAAAAAAAGGCAAAACATCTGCTTTTGCTGAATACCCTGGAAAATGAGGACTTGGTTGCTTGGGGGAGGGTGGTTTATTATGCAGGCGATGAGGCTGGAATGGGAAGGATGAAATGAAAAGGAGGGATGATGCAGGGTTGCACTCACGGGGGGACGGATGGGCGGTTGTGGATGAAGAGTTGGAGGCAGATGGGTGAAACTCGCCCCCAAAACCACGCGAGACCGAAATCCTGCTGTCGGGATGGCGCATGCGGCTTCCTCCTGGAACAGTCACGTAGGTAACACAGGCAAAGCCGGCTTGCTGCAACACGCCGAGGCATTCACAGCTCCCAGCTTTTGGCGAGGGAAGGTGCCAGGTGGGAGAGAGGACCCGCACTCCCGGCATTGCGTCTGGGATTTTCCACTGGAGCCGTGGCCATGGGATCCCAAATCCCAGGCGCCTGAGTAATAGGTGAGCGGGGAGGAGAGGTGGCATCTCATTCAAGCAACCTCAAGGTGGATTAGAGAGTGGGTGCTTTTGCAATCGCACCCCTGACAGCACCCAAAATCCTTCCAAGGATGAGGGAGGTGACCAAGGCCAGCGGAAAAGCAGTGTCAGAGGAACAACAGCTCCCCTCATCTTACCGTCATCACCCACCTCTCATCTTGCCTTCATCACCCACCTCTCATCTTGCCTTCATCACCCACCTCTCAATGTCCTTACAAGCAGATCTGCATCCAGAGAGGCTCCATCCTCCCCACCGAACAGATCTGCCTGCTCCACGCAGATCCCCCATTGGAGGTGCCTTTGCTGGGCATCATCTCACCCAAGCCCAAGGAGAAAACCCGCATAACTCGCCTGCTCGCTGCTCCCGAGCCATCGCTTGCCTCTGGCACTTACAAATGATGTAATCCACTTTATTTGTGTGACAACAAAACGGTTATTATAGTAATAAGTATAATTAGCACCAGACAATTACCATAATAATACATTTCCCTTGTTCCAGAGGTGCTTTTAAAAAACAGGTTTATTTAAGATTTTGAAGAAACAAATAAAAATTGCTCAGCAAGGCGCAGCCATCAAGGGTTTCATTGTGCTGATGCGTAGGGAACAAAAAGCGGCTCCTGCCAGAGGCGAGTGTGGACTCGGAGGTCATCAGGTTGCTCTTTGCCCGGAGCTCGGGAAAACCTTATCCCAGAGATCTTCTGCAAGCAGGCAATGAAGGGAAATACGTGGGATAACCTGGAAAGAGAGCTCCAGCGTCATCTCCTGATGGATGCGGCCCATCGAGCTGGGGGATGTCCTTTGGATGTGCCAAGTGCATGGATCATGGTTTGGTGGTCACCATTGGAGGACGTTTCAGGGCTCAACGCTGTCGCTTTTGAAGATGCTGCAGGGAAGTGGAGCTTAAGGAACCACCAGCTGCAGCCAGGACTTACAGAGGGATAATTACATGGGTTAAAAACTTGCTTTTTCTTTCATTTTCAAAACACACCCTTCGCGTCCATCGGCAGAGCAGGGAAGCTTTTCCAGGGAGCTTGGGGCTGGAGGTGCTTCAGGGCTGGGAGTTGAGCATCACGCGAAGGGCTTAGCCACTCGGCTGGGGTCTTTAGGGTGGATTTGGAACCCAGAGTGGTTAAAAATAGTCTGGGAGACGCGTTGCTGCCGTGACACCCTTGTTCCCAACAGTGCTGGGCCGTGCCTGGCTCCAGTCGGGATGAAAATATCACCTTCACTGAACCTTGTGTCATTCCAGGGAGTTGAATGGGTGATGGGGAAGCGGTGGAAGCAGCCTGGTCCCATCCTAAGCCACCCACCACCATGCACCCCCAAATTCTCCTCTGCTCTGTCCCCTGTATGCCAGTGTGTCTACATGTTGTGGAGTCTCTGATGGCTTGTAGGGTTGTGCAGCTTTTCCTTTGGTCAGAGAGGTCATGTCCATGGGGATGGGGCAGCAAAAGGGCATTTTTGCCTCAATGTCCAGCTGGAGCTGTGGGCACACCAGAGGCAGCTGCAGAGGGTGATGGTCAACAAGCCTCTTGGTGTTGCCTCTTCTTGCCACTGTGTGGTCCCATGAGCATCTCCCCAGCCCCTGTGCTCAAGAATCAGTTCAAAACCAGTCCCAAGCTCAGCTTCCTTCCCTTCCTTCTCCCCTTGCATCACGCAACACTGCATTGGCAGGATGCCTCTTCCAGAGCATCAGCCTGTGTTTTGGGGCAGGATTTGGGAATTTTGGGCGGAGGCAGCTGCGTCGGAGCCGCCTGGTGCTGACTTGACTGCGGCCCAAGGCCTGAATCACCTTTTTCTTGGTCTCTTGGCCAAAAGGGACGGGTTTTCCACCCAGATCAGCAGAAGACGCCGCTGCCACTTCAGGATGGCGCTTGAGCACCATCAAAGCATCCCGAGTTTCCCAAACTGATAACATTTTTGCATTGAACCCTTCCTGCTTGTCCCAGAGTTGCGATCCACAGGACACCACCTCTTGCTCATCTCCTTCCTCACACAATCCAGGTTGAGCTGTGACCCAAAGACATTTCGTCTTCCTGCCTTTGAAGCAGACGGCGTCTCCCGGCCGTGCAGAAAAGCCTTGAGTGTAAACACAAGCCTGGCCTTGGTATTTTTAAAAGATGCTTTGAAAAATCCACTTTAGGACTATTATTCCTGCAGCCTTATTATTTTCAGATGCAACGAGCGAGCTGTTTGGCAGCCGGCAGCCGGAGTTAATACGATGCAAATGCAGCGAATCCACTGCAGCTGAACTCCTTCCATGCCGGAGTAAGGCTGCGCCCTTGATTTCTTTGACAATGGTTCTTTGGAAAGACACCAACACATCTTCTGCAAAGGCTTTTTCTCTTCTCAAGTCTGGTTCAAGCAAAAGTTTATTAGTGGAAAGGGGGTAATGAAAATAACGTGAGCTGGCATCGTAAACACGCACACTCAGGCGGAGGAGCTGAATGGAGCTTGGAACAAGCCATGTAAGCACCACGGTATCGTATTCCTTCAGTCCTCCCAGCCAAATGCCAATAATTAGCCATAAATAATACCTAGGCTCCTCACAGCAGGTTAATCCACTATAAACATGAACCAAGCTGGAGAAATAACCCGAGGATGGAAAACAGCCTGGTAGCCAAGTGAAAAGTTTTGCGCAGACGGAGCCGTTGCCAGATTCCAAGTTGCTGGATATAAACAGCTTCTTGGCTCATCCCACAGCTGCTTGGCCACCGAGCATCCCTGCCTCCGAGGGGGATTCGGGTTCCTCCGCACTGCAGCAGGGACACCCGGCGGCTGCGGTCCTTCCTCGCGGTGCTCCTGAAATCCCAGCGGGATGCAGGTGGGGTTTGCTGTGCCCTCGAGGGTGGGTGCATGGGCGCTGCTGGGGACCCTGTTGTGAAGGAGCAACTCAAGAGCCATCCGGATGGGCTGAAGCGTGGAGCGGATGGGTGGGATTTCACCTGTCACTGGCCCTGATTTCAGCCCAGGATGAATCTCAGGAGACATCAAGGTGGTCATTGACCTACAACCCCCTAAATCATCCAGCGACAGTGAAGGCAAAGGAAAGCCTGACCAAAATACACCTTTCCCATGGCTCTGTGGGGAGCTCCTGATGTTAGAGATGATGAAGCCCGGGCGTGGGCAGCCACAAGGTGACAGAGGTACCACCAAGCTCCTGAGATGGAAACTCAGCCTGATCCCCTGCCCTGGACCATTGCTTCCCAGCTCCCGGATAGAGCAGGATCGGGGCACCCGGGATGCTGGCTCCCGCTTGATTCCCCTTTGCAGGAGCTGCCGATGCTTTGTCTAAATAGAGAACTGTTAAATCGGGCGAATTCCCATCCAGGACCTCTCAGCTGCTATTTATAAAAGCTGCTGCTTTCATTAGAGCCAAGCGGGAGAGCAGGGAGAGCTCACCCAGCCTGGGAGAGGCGAAGCAGAGCGGCTGGAGCAGTGTGCCTGGTTTGAAGACAGCGCCGTGTCCATAACGCTGTGCAGATGTTTAACCAGAGCAATTCAGTCACCAGTTGCTTTCATTTTCCTAATGTTTTTTTTATCCTTTCTTCTCTTTTTCTCCCCCCATCCCCTTCCCTTCCCGTATGTATTTTTTCCTCCTTTTAGTTCCAAGCTACAAACCCCGTATGCTCTCTCCCTCCTCACAGGGATAACCTCAGTTATCCATCAGGGATAACTTCCCTGCAGCTCTGTCTCAGGTCATTTCCATGGGCCCAAAATCAAGAATCATAGAATCATAGAAAGAAGAAACAAGTCAAGACCCCAAACCCACAGGCCATGTGGACGCTCAAGTACCACAACATCCCCCAAAGGTCCCCCTTGCCTGTTTCTCTCCACCCCAGTCCTCCCAGCATTGGTGGGTGGCCCTGGGCTGTTCAGGGTGGGGGAGGCATTAGGGACCCATCCCCTGCCAGCAACCAGAGCAACCAGCTTTTAGTTTTTTTAAGAGACAAAACCTGGATCTCTCCTGCTCAGGGGCTGTTTTCCTGCTCAGATGGATTGATCAAAAACAAAGAAATCCAGAGCAAAAAGGCCCTGGGAAGTGAATAGAGGGTAGAAAAGCTCTGTCGGTGGCCCCATCTAGAGAAGCAAGTGGTTCTCCATGGCTAGAGAAAGGATGT
Source organism: Pezoporus flaviventris (assembly GCF_033815535.1). NCBI lineage: Eukaryota > Metazoa > Chordata > Aves > Psittaciformes > Psittacidae > Pezoporus > Pezoporus flaviventris. Next base: position 163,955 of record NW_026893002.1, read on the forward strand.
GGGGTAGCAGGGGGAGGACGGTGCTGCTGTGCAAGACAATATGGGACAGGACATCTGGGAGGGATGATGCTGTTCCCGAGCAAACCCAGCCACAGCAGTTCATCTCCTGTATGTATATATATATAATATTGGGTGTCAGCCCTGATGTGAGCTGGGTGGAGGGTGAAGAAAGGCCATTTTCTGTCCCAGCATAATTCCTCCTTGTCACTCACCGCGAGGAGCCACATTCCAGCGCCACCAGCCGAGGCAAGCCTTCCAAAAATACCTCTTTCACAAGGAGTTATGGTTTTCGGCTTCCTCTCTGGGGGCAAAATCCTTCCCTCCCCCCATCCCTCCAGCCCAGCATCCCTTCCAGCCAGCAGAGAAATGAAACACAGGATATTTTGCCCCAGATCTCTCCAGCTGCAGCCAAGAAAAGACACGGTTCCGTTGGAGCCAAACGTGGCCCCGTTCCAGCTCCCATGAATGGGATGTTTGGAAACCAGTTATAAGTTCTGAAGGGAACCTCAAAGAGCAGGAGGGCTGGGGGGTTGGTGGGGTTTGGGGTTTTAGGAGACATCTCTGATGTCATTTATCTGAAAAGTAGAAGAAGGGAAGAGCCAAAGGGGTAAAAAATGGCTTTTTATGCAATTGTTCTCTCCATGGGAGTGTGTGTCACCTAATAGCTTGAAACCGGGAGGCCAATCCCGACTGGATTAGGCAGCGATGCTCCAATCTGCCTAACTCCATTGAAGCAGAAGAAACATGCCCAGAGGAGGATCCTCAACCATTTGCAACTGAGAATCCACTCTGTGGCATATCCTCCACAGTCACCATGAACCCAACACTGCTCCTTATGACCATTCAGGATCTTCTTCTTTACAGCCAGGATGGTTTTTGGAATTTCAGAAAGCATTCCCTTGCCCAATCCTCTCCAGATTAGCCCCAAATCGCTGCTTTCTCTTGCATAAACCGCATACCTCCAAGATGACACCACCGCCAATTAGGGATCATGTGTTGGCAATTAAGCACGTTGGTATCCTTGCGCAAGAAAATCCAACTCAAATATCAAGTGGAGCCCATTATATGGACTAATTGGCATGGAGAGGGTGTTAAAATGGGTCTTTTAACTGTGCGTTAATCTCCCCGAAGACAAACTGTTTGTTTTCACAGCTTTATGACTCTCACTCCCACACACATTGTAGATTTTGACCCAGATGATGGACAGAGTTATGGGAGAGAACTGTAAAAAAGTAATTAGGAATTATGAAAAACATATATAGCCCTTTTCAGCCTGGTGGATGAGGCAGTGTGGCCGGTGTCTCGTGAAGATTTAATACTCCTGGGCTTTATTATCTCTATCTAACCATCCATCCTTATAAAGCGATCGTGGGACAGTATGCTACTGTAATAGCCCCAAACATGACAGCCTGCAGAAGAGATAAGGCAGCTCGTGCCCAGCCAATACTCAAGCATCGTTTTATCCTTTAAGCCCATGTGAAATGGTCGATTCTTCAAGGTCAAGGCATTTGGGGCGATACCAAAGCTCCATCAATCCCCCTGACGTTAACGAGGTGGAAGAGGCAGGCGCTTGGCCAAGCTGCTGTTTGGCTGAGGATGAGGAGCCAGGCTCTGCGCTGGGGTAGCTGAGCTGCATCCCCATCCCATGGAGCTGGCAGAACCCCTGTGGGGTCCCCCACGTCACTGAATCCTCACTGGTGGCTCACAGCCAACGCGTCAACCCTGTTGAGTTGGCAACACGTTGTGTTTGGTGCTGGGAAGAGCTTCCAGGATCACTCGGATGTGACCATGTGCGTATGCAACATGCGTGCGCAACGATCCTGGCCGCCGACGGGTCTTGATCCCACCACATGTGCACCCTGCCACAAGCTACGCATGTCCTCGGTGGCAGTAGACGTGCTTTGGGACCATCCAGAAACCACAGCACAATGAAAAAGGGGCACAAGCAGTGGGTAGCCCAGGCTGGGAGGTACTCAGCAGCAGTCAGGATGAAGCCACCACCCACCCTGGCAGGTCTCTCCCACCCAACGGATGCTCCCGCTGCGGTCAGAAAGCCAATGAGGCTGGATGCTGGCAAGGAGCTGACAACGAAATGAGAACCATCAGGTTGGAGACACTCCAGCTTCTTGACAAGGCGACTACTCACACGCGGCGATGCCAGATGAGCCCAGGCCAAGAGGCGATGGCCAGCTCCCTGTGGGGACACTGCTCCACGCTGGCCTCAGCCGCAGCTGTGGTGGGAAGGGGGGGGGGGGTTGTAAAAACACCTCCATGCCTGGGATTTTACAATGTGCTTCCAAAAAGATTGAGGTCACCAGGAGGAGGGCCGGTGGCAGGCAGCAGGATGCTGGCTCCTTGTCCGCGGCGACGTGCAGGTGAGTCAGAAAACCTCCCCGTATCAGCCAATTCAAGATCAATGGTGAGGTCTGCTCCAGGCTGGAGAGAAGAGGACATCATCCAAGTTCAAGATGTGTTGGCTGGCTCTCACTTCAGCACTGGTTTCTAGCCAAGGGCATTCTCCAACTTGTCCTCCTGGAGGGGTAACACTGAAACCAGGGCAGAGGATCCACCATGAAGGTCTTTGCACTCTCTGTTGTCTCTAGCCCTGCTCTTGATGCTTGCATGGGATAAGGATGGTGGAAGCTCTGGGGCAAGCGGACGATCTCCATCCTTGACATCACTGTCCTTGATGTCTTCAAGCCTTGGTCATCATTAATGGCCCAAGGTTGGTCCAATGGTCCTTCACGGTCTCTTCCAGCCCACTGTGACACACCAAAGAGCCTCAACCAGCGATTTGTCTCCTATATGACACGGAGGGACCAGAGGTACCCTCCCACCTCTTCCTACCCTACATTGTCCTTCAAACCCTGCCGCTGCTCTTCAGGCAATGCCAGGGCGATGCCGCCAGCGTGAGATGAGAACATCTGTGATCCTCAGCCAGTCCTTTGGCCGCGTTCAGAAACATGCAGGAAAATCTTAACTCACCATCTCGCCTCCAGATCGCACCTGTTTAATTCCATGTCTGATTTGGATATTGATTTATAGCAGCCAGGCCCTGGATCTGGGTATTCTCAGATTGATTCCAAGCTGCTTTCTATTGATTGAGCTTTATGTTAAGCAGCCGTAAGGTGCTTTTAAATCAAAGCTCCTGGCCAATGCAGAGCTGGCACTGGCAGCTTAATAGGGAGGTATTCCCGTAAAATGCCGGTCATCTGGAAGCCAGCGTCTGCACCGGGCTGGGAGCAAATGTAATGGGGTTTTATTTGAAATCCAAGACAAAGGTGGGGTTTGGAGGCAGAGTTTGGCAGGGAGGAAGGGCTTGTGGAAGCCTGTTTGAATCGAGGGAGTGAATGTGGGGGTCCAGCCCAAGATGTGTTGCTTTGGGATGGGAAGGGGGGATCACTGTGACCACACCACCATGGTAGTAACTGGGCCAAGGGTATCCCCATCACATCACCACATGCAAATGCAGAGGAGGACCAAGAGGATGAGCAGGAGCTAGAGCAGCTCCCATACAAAGACAGGCTGAGAACATGGGGGCTGTTCAGCCTGGAGAAAAGAAGCTGCGTGGAGACCTCAGAGCAGCTTCCAGTGTCTGAAGGGGGCTATAGGGATGCTGGAGAGGGACCTGCATCAGGGACTGGAGCGATGGGACAAGGGGCGATGGGTTCAGACTGAAACAGGGGAAGCTCAGGTCAGATATAAGGCAGAAGCTGTTCCCTGTGAGGGTGCTGAGGCGCTGGCACAGGGTGCCCAGAGAAGCTGTGGCTGCCCCATCCCTGGCAGTGTTCAAGGCCAGGCTGGGTGGGACTTGGAGCAGCCTGCTCTAGCGGAAGGATGATCTTAAGGTCCTTTCCAACCCATTCTATGATTCTATGTCCCCATCAGTAAACCTGCAATGCCCAAACGCATAGGGCCAGGAGGGAAACTGAGGCACGAGAACCCACATTCCTTCTTGCCAGCCCATCTTCTGCAAGATGCTACCAAACATCTCCAGGAGGTGATTTGGATGGGTTATGCCTCCCTCCATGAGTCCTTGCTTGTTCACATGCGTGGCTGGGGTGTCCTGGGTCCCTGAATTGCCTCTTGCAGCATCCCCTTGCTCCCCCACGGCTGGAAAACCTCACGAAATCCTCTTCATTGTGCGGGTTTTATTGCACAATAAAAAGGTGTGGACCTTCCAGTCCAGCCTGGCAGAGGAGGGAGAAGAAGATAAATAACAGAGTCCTGTAAATCATGAGAGATTAATGGAGAGAGCCGAGGTAAAGCAAATAAGAGCACGTGCACGAGCGCAGCACCACAGCAGAATCGCTGTGTCCTTCAGGGAAGGGTGGATGAGCCTGTTGGTGATGGGATGCTGTTGATGCTGGGATGCGGGTGGTGATGGGATCCTGTTGGCAATAGGATGCTGTTGAAGGTGGGATGCTGGTGGTGATGGGATGCCATTGGTAACGGGATGCCATCCAGTGCTGCTGAAGCACTAACTGCTCTGTACCTCGGTTTCCCTTCCCCATCTCCATACCTATGGGATGCTCTGGGGGCTCTTCCTCCTTCCTCATCTCTCCCTGCAACACACCAGCTCCCCATTCCCATCCATCCGTCTGCATCCCCCAGAGCCCAGAGGCCATTTGGCTCCTTTAAAGCACCAAATCCAGCTCCAGAGGCAAAAGCCGGGTAACCTGGATGCTCTGACTACTGAGCCGTGCTCCCCCATGTGCTGAAAGATTTATCCCTGGGTAGTTGGCTGAGTTTCTAATGAGAGCCAAGACGGATGCTCCACTCACCAGTTAATAGGCTGGGGCTTGGATTAGTCACACTAACTGGCATCAATGCACTGATTTTCTTTTTATTGCACATTATAACTCATGCTCTGGGGAGGCGAGATAGAGAGAAGCCTTGTGACACTGGGAAGATACAGCTCCAGAGGGCTATTCCACACTCACCGCCAAGGATTTGCCATGGGTGGATGGAAGGGATAGCTCAGTGCCCCAAACCGGGACCCTCTTGGCCCTTGGGAAGGGGGATACAGGGATAAGGAGGCTGTGGGAGGGATGCTGGGTTTGAGCATCCCATTTGGGATGCTGTACAGCAGCTCCACCGTGCTCTTCATTTCCTGGGGAGGAAGGATGCAGCACCGCATTCCTGCTGATGCAGCCTTCATTGCATCTCCTGTATCTTCTCCTTTTGGGTTTTGGTGTTGGGCCAAATGTTTAGGGGTTGAGGGGACCCTCCATCACCTCCCACCCTTGGGCGCAGCAGGATCCAGGTGGCCAAGGAGCTAGGACAAGCCCTGGACCACAAATCAGTAGTCTTGGACATGCTGGGATGAAGCTCAATGGGTGCCCGTTGCATCAGCGCACCCCAGCACCCATCCATCTCCAGCTCACGGCTGGAAATCCCAGCTCTGCAAGGCTGGAGTTGCTCTGGCAGCCAGGCAGGAGCAAGCAGCAGCTCCACACGCTCTTGCTAAGCTGTAATCTCCCCATCTAGTGACCGCAGCACGCATAGCAAGGCGCACGGAGCTGCAAATTCTTTGGGATGCTCCCAAATTATTTAGGAGCTGAACAAACACTGGACGGAACAGGAGCTCCTGGAAAACACCCTTCCCAAAACCAAAACCATTTGGGTTTGGAGATGCCACGCGTGCAACGCCCCCCCAAAAAGCCAAGTGCGTGTGTATGGGGGGGGGGGTCACGTTCACATCCCTTGCGTGTCCCCCGAAGTGGGGACACAGGGAGCACCCTGAGGCATTCCCACCCCGGGAGGCTCTGAGCGTGAGGCTGCTCCGACCGCAGCCGCCGCGGGGTTTTTCCTTTGCTTTTCCCACTCAGCAGCTGGTTGTGATTTATGGCTCTCGCCTAAACGCTGCCACGTGGCCCAGCTCCCATGGGCGCCCGCCCCGAGGCCCCCGGAATCCCGCCGGAGGCCGATGGGATGCGCAAGGGGGATTTGGGGGCTGATTTGTTGGGTTTGGGTGGTTTCCTTGCGCCGTGCTCGGTGCTTTCTTTGGCTCGGAAAGGCAAATAAGGGGGAAAAAACAGAAAGGGAAAATATGAGCTTGGATTGCCAGGATTGCTTCTGCCTGGAGGCTGCAGAGGGGCTGGGAATGGGCTGGGCACCTCGGGCACTCTGGGTTTAAGTTCCTTCACCCCTGTTTTCCCCTTTCAAAGTGCTATGGGGATTGAGTGGTTTTTTTCTCTGAACTGATTCATTCCACCCCACAACGGTGATGCTTGGGCCTGGCTTCCCCATCCCATCACAGGGCGTCAGGACACCTATTCGCCCCCCCCCCCCCCCCCCCCCAAACCCAATCCTTGACTCTGTCTCCAGACAAACCCCATCCTCCCCCTTCCCTTTCTGACCTCATGGGGTGTTTCAGGCTTTACACCCCAAGACACAAAGGCTCCAGCTCTTCCCATACCCAACGCAGCTACCGATGCCGGTGATTCACGAATCCCTTCTTTATTCCAGACATTTCCATAACTTTCCCAACCTTTCCAGAGGCAAAACGCGGCCGGTAATTGTGTTCATGCAAATTCGAGCCAATTAAACCGAGATAGAGGAAGGCGAGACGGACTTTCCACCGAGTGAAACCTGTTTGCGTTTCATCAGGGCAGTAATTACAGGTTAACAACGGGGGTGATTGCGCGGCCGCTGCTCGGGTGCACGTTTGGCTCCTGGCAGGTTGGGTTTCCTCCTTTTTTAAAGGCTTTTCTTCGTTTTCATGCTAAAAGCAAAGCCACGGGACTTCCTCTGCCTGCCCTATGCGAGGGGGCTCCATCCCGCCTGGAAACGGGAAGGGGATGGAAGAAGGATCCAACCCCGCTTAGGGGCAGGCAGGGAAATTCGGGGCTGGTTTTGGCAGGAATGCTGAAATCCTCGCGGGAGTGAGGAAGGGGGTAATTGCTCTGCAGAACCTCTGGAGCCTCGCAGAGCCCCAAAGGGAGGCAGAACCTCACCGACGCATCCGTAAAACTCCGCATACAGGGAACAAGCCGCAACAGGCTCCAGCCGCCCAGGCTACAGCCGCCCGCTGCGCCTGGCTCCGCTCGGGATGGAGCACAAGGAGGAACGTGTTCTCCCCACACGTTTTCCTCGATTTTTTTTCTCTTCCCCTTTGGCATCCCCATGTAATCCTGGCGAAGAATCGCCCGGTGGAGCTCGTGGAGAGGTTGGTGCAAGGTGGGTGCAGGAACGGGGTGAGGTCTTTGCTTGGCTTCGCTTGGATGGTTGGGTGCTCCTGCGGCGTGAAAGCAAAGCCAAGGTGGGGATGTCCAGTGGTGCAAGAGTAAAGCCAAGATGGGGATGTCCAGTGGTGCAAGAGCAAATCCAAGATGGGGATGTTCAATGGTGCAAAAGCAAAGCCAAGGTGGACATGTCCAGTGGTGCAAAAGCAAAGGCAATGTGGAGATGCTTTCCTGGTGCAAGAGCAAGGCCAAGCTGAGGAGGATCCCATAGCGCAAGTGCAAAACCCAAGGCTGGGAGGTTCCTCCAGTGCAAAAATCAAGTTGAGGTGGGCTTGCTCCTGCGGTGCAAGAGCCAAATCAAGGTGGGGATGTTCCTGTGGTGCAAAACTAAGATAGAGATGGGGCACAAGCAAAACCCAGGCGGGGGTGTTTCCCCCATAGAAAAGCAAACCCGGAAAGGTCCCACACCAGCTCTGTGGTCCCTCTGCACCCCCAACCCTGCACAAATTCCCCCAAGCATCCACATTTCCACACAGGGACTCATCCCATGTGCCCGTTTTCCCTCATCCCGCCTGCTTTGGAAGGGGGACAAAGGAGCCCAACCCGCTGCAGAGCCCAAAACGCCGGCGCAGCAGCAAGCTGGGACAAGCAGAGCCCAGACAGGAGGTGGCTGCCCAGAAAATGCACCCTGGAGAGGTAAAACCCTCTTGGATTATGCAAACCTTCAGACGCCGCCTTTGCCACCGAACGCCCTTCCAAAGCCCACTCCCTCCTTGCCTGCAACGAGCCGTTTTCCTTTTGATCAGCAAATAAAATAGAGTTAGTCAGGTTTTTTTTGGTTTTCCTGCTTTTTGGTTTGTTCTTTTTTTTTTTTCCCCACTGTCAGCACAGACCAAAAGGGGGATTTCAATCGTTTTCCTTTCTATTTCCACCTTTTCTGGGCTTTACTCCACCCAGAATCACCGGGTCCTGGATCCGTGCTGATGCTGCTCGGCCAACAGCGGAGGATTTTGCAGGATATGGCCCTTTGGAGAGCACTTAAAGCAGGATTTGACCAAGCTTCAAAGTACCATCAGTTGGGATTGCCCCCCCTTCCCCCCGGGGGTTCACTGCTTTCTGCTTGGCTTCTCTAGTGTCTAATACGAGGTTGTGCCCTCTGCAGAGGACACTGGTGCCGTGTCTCCCCTTTTCCCAGCTGCCTCATTCAGGATAATTTAGAGGTTTTCTCCCTGAATTGGCCACGTTCAGGTCGATTTTGACAAGAGGATTAAGAAATAAGAGCTGGGAGAGGAGAGGGGAGGGGGGGGGGGACGGACCAGGAGCACCCCAGGGCGCTGTGGGGGGTGCTATGGGCTGTGCGATGCTCGGTGCTGCGAGCAAGGACACGCAGGGCTGCGGATGCGCGGGCACAACGCTCCCCCTGTCGAAGGCGGGCTGGAAAACCGGGATCCATGCACGCTGCCGCAGAGCCAGGGCTGCCTCTTCCAAGGCGGGGTAAAACAGGGATGGGGAGGGATGAGAGTCCCAGGGGAATGGGTGTCCTACAGCTGCCGTTTCTCCCCCCTTATCTCCAAGAAGAAGCCTCGTTGCCTGTTGAATCCATATTCCCCACGATGCTGGAGAGCAGCGTCTTGTTTCCTCCTTGGATTTATTTACCTGCAGCTCCCCAGGCTGTTGGAAGCGCCCTGGGCTAAGAGCTCCTTTCTCCCCGTGCAGCTATTTATAGACAAGGATATTTATAAACAAGCCAGGAATGCTCCAAACGGATCGAATATCCCATAAAAAAGAAGGAGATTTGCAAGGTGGCCACAGCCAGGCTGGAGAGGGGGCGGGGGGAAGCCCACCGAGGCCTGAAGCATCGTGGAGCATCCCCAAGCCATGGGGCATTGGGAGATGGGGGTTTGCTCCTTCCTTCCCCCCCCCCATCCCCGGAATCCGGCTTTTCAGGCTGGAAAATGATGGTTTTCCACCCAAAAATGCCCGTAATGGTCTCAGTGGGTCTTAGATATGGGTGTCCTTCTGCAGGGTGGCTATTGAAAGCAGAGGGGTGGCCATCAAAACGTCCCTTTATTTCATCTCCCCACCCCTGAAAGGGCAAATTTCATCCCAAATGACACCCCAGGAAGAGCAGGAAAAGGAGCACAAAATGGAAAATGGGGCAATTCTCAGGGATTTTGAGTCACCTGTGACCGGGTGGTGGGGATGGGAAAGGGGTGCTTTGTCCTATCAGGAACGTCTGTCCAAGCTTGGTACCAACTGGATGGATGCGGATGGGTTTCTGCTTTGATTAACCCCCCTCAATTAAATCAGGTGTGCAAAATCCCACCTATCTCCCTAAAACTGGGCAAAACCCATGGATACAGGGAAAACAATCGCCATGGGGGAGCATTGTGAGGAGCCTGGAGCCCCTCTTTGGATGGGCAGGAGCCATCTGAGGATTTCAGACCAGCAACCTCCCCCTCAAAAACCTCTCTTTTATTTTTCTCATCTCATTTTAATGTTATTAACGGGATATTTTCCCCAAAAGCAGCGGATTTTCAAGCGGAATGAGCCAACGCTGGTGTTCTCAAGGGGCAGATAAAGCAAGCGGTGGGGGAAGGAGCAGCGCCTGACCTTTCCAAAGACAATTAGAATCCTGACGGAAACGGTGGTTTAAGGAGAAGAATCCAAGCTTTGCATAGCAAAAAATCATCAAATCAGGGCTTTTGAATCCCAAGGAGGGTGTTTTTTTAGGAGCGACGCTGGTTTATGGGGAAATAAGTGGGATTCGGGCTGTGTTTGCACCTGATGATGGCAATTGGGCACAGCGAAAATCCCCCCAGTGGTTTTGGGGAGGTGATAACAGGTTTTAAGGGGGAAAAGGGAGGGGGGAATTGAATCCTTGTTGCTTCGTATCCCCCCTCCTTCGCTATCCCTGCAGCCTTGCTGTGGTTTATAGAGCATCTCTGCGGTGCTCATTACCAGCGGCTCCGGTCTTTTGGACTATTTTAACTTTCTTTTTTTGATTTTATTGTTGGATTTTATGACCTTTTTTTTTTTCTTTTTTTTTTTTTTTTTCCTAGGTAATACCAAAAAAAAAAAAAAAAAGCACCTCCCGCAGCCCCTTTGCCTGGAGGGATCCGAGATAAAATACGGAACAATTTGTCAGTTACAACAGGAAATAAAAATGATCTATTAGAGGGACAGAGCCAACCTCCACCCCGCTCCCATCGGCAAAGCTTTCACCTCCTCTTGTCGCAAGGAGCAGAAATGCCGGCTCAAAAGCACAAGAAAGGCGGAGGAAAGATGCTTTGGGGTGGATCGTTGGGATTCGGGGTGATTTGTCCACGCTGGGCAATGGCAAGCTGGTTGCAATGGGGATTTCTAAGCGTGGAAAAAGAAGGTGAACAAGTGGAGCCGGCTCCTGAGAGGCTTCAAAGGAGGTGAAATGCAGGATCCCAAAATGTCCAGGAATTCTCTTTCCATCAATTTCAATAGAAACGGAATCGATTTCCATCGTTTTCAATAGAAAATGCAGATTTTGGGGAGTAAAAATGCACCACAAGGGTCAAAACTGCTGTAACCAGAGCTGGACCTGCAGCCAAATGCTCTTAAATGTTCACCTTGAGGTTGGAAGTGGCCAGATTTGGGGTTTCTTCACCAAAATATGAGTCTTTTCCTGCAGGAAACAAAACATCCATGTTAAAAAGTGAGGTGTAGGTAAAAAAAATGGTTGGAAAATGATAAGAAAAAGCTATTTTGCCATCGTCCTCTTGGTGTTTTTTAATCTTGGCATCGAGCACTGCTGCAGGAGATGCTGGAGACGAGTTGGTGCAAGGAAAGAAGGTTGTTTTATTGGGGGATGAAAATGGAGCATCTCATTGTGGAGGAGGGAGGATCTCCCTGGAAAGCCCCGATCCCGGGGAATGGAGCTGGGAATCCTGCCCAAAACCCGTCTTGCCTCCTCCAGGCCTCACCCACGCCTTGGGATCACCCATAGGAGACGGTGGGTTGGGGGAAAGATGCCTCTCGAGGAGCTGCCGCATCCTGGTTTGGGCAAAACGGGATTAAATCCAAAGCTTCAGGAGGACTTGGGGTGTCTGAGCCCTCACCTCCCTGTCACACATCCCATGGGGCCTGGCTGGGGTGGAGGGGCTGCTCCAGGAGCATTTTGGCCAAGCAGCCATGAAGAAACTCTTCTCTGCTGTATTTTGGGCTGTTTCTAACCCAAATGGATCCTATTGGGTATTTGCTTGGGAAGGAGAGATGTGAATTTGGGGGTGGAGGTGGCTGCATCCCCCAGCATCCCCATCCTTAAACCCAGGGTGAAATCCTGCTGACAGTGCCTCACATCATCGTGTTTCTGTTGTTCCCTGTCTCCGTTTTCCCTGCAAAGCTGTGGGAAAAGGGAAATAAAGGCGGAATTCCTCGTTTTGGGAGCGCGGCGCGGACAAAGAACTGCAGCTCCCGCATGGAACAAAGCCCTGACAGGAGGCAGATGCCTCCCGAGGAGCTGCCGGTGCTAAATCACGGCCGTGCCGGTGCTTTTCCGGATCCCCGGAGCTGGAAGCACAAGGGGACATCTGGGAATGCCACGGCTCGGTGTCACCCCCCTGCAAAGCACCCCTTGGTGGTGGTGGTGGGGGGGTTGTGGTGTCGCCCACCCCAGGGTGGGGTTTGGTCCCTGTCCCGCTATCACTGGGGATGGAGGGATTAATACAGGTGCTGGTGTCCAGGGCTGGCGTGTCCGGCCCCCCTTCCCAGCCCCTCTGCTGGCCAGTTCGGGTCACTGAACATGCAGGAAACTGGTTGGAAACTGGGATGGGGCAAATCCGTTGGGAGAAGGATGGGGCTGAGAGGCTCAAACCCATCAGGATAAGGATAGGGGGACTGGGAGGCTCAGCCTCATTGGGATAAGGGTGGGGGGGACAGGAAGGACAGGAAGGACAGGTGGAGAGGAAGGATGGAGAAGTAGATAGAAAGGACAGAGGGGTGGATAGGAAGGATAGACAGAGAAGATGGATAAATGGATGGAAAGAACAGACAGATGGCTGCGTGGGCTGGATGAATGGAGAGGATGGATGGAGGGAAGGAACAAGCAGACAGATGAAAAGGATAGAAGGACAGGAAGGATAAACAGGATAAATAGACAGGAAGGATAGAAAGGATGGATGGATGGATGGATGGATGGATGGATGGATGGATGGATGGCTAGATAGATAGATAGATAGATAGATAGCAAGGGGAAATGGGTAGGAAGGACGGATGGATGGATAGAAAAGACAGACAGATGGATCAAATGGATGGACATGGGCAGGAAGGATGGGTGATCCAGGGATATGAAGGCTGTATGGACAAGGACAGGGAGGCAGGAGAGAAAGGGTAGGTAGATAGGTAGGTAGACAGACAGACATACAGGCAGACAGGAAAGAGACATAGGCAGTAAGGAGAGATGGACAGGAAGGACAGATGGACAAAAGGATTTCTCTCCCCCTGGGCACCTCCTTGGACATCTCCTTCCACCTCAGCATCCCTCTCCTTCACCTTGGCCTCCACTGCTCCCATGCCAGCCTGGCTACAGCACCTCGACCCCTCACATGTCCCCGCTGCCCTTGTCCCCATCCCTGTCCCCATCCTCTCCACATTGTGTCCCCATCTCCTTTCCTGTGCCCTATCCCCATCCCTGTCCCCATCCTGTCCACATTGTGTCCCCATCCCCTTTCCTGTGCCCTGTCCCCATCCCTGTTCCCATCCTTGTCCCCATCTTGTCCCCATCCCCGTCCTCATCCTGTCCCCATCCCCATCTCATTCCCCATCCCCGTCCCCATCCTGTTCCCGCTGTGTCTCCATCGTGTCCCCATCTCTGTCTTCATCCCCCTTATCCTCTCCCCATCCCCATCTCACCCCCATCCCCAACTTGTCCCCACTGTGTCCCTATCCCGGTTTCATTCCCCATCCGCATCCTGTCCCCATCCATCCTGTCCCCATCCCTGTCCCCTGGCCTGGCACTCACTAACTGCCTCTCCCTTCCCCGCAGCCCTTCTCCTGCCTTCGCCTGTTTCATTCTCTGCTCGGGTTTCGCGGCGCGGCGCCTGCATACAAATGACACCTTTTCCCCCCAAACGGAGGAGCGGAGAGGGGGGTTTTTTGGCTGTTGCCATGGAAACCTTCCCTCGGCTGCTCTTCAACTTCCCGAGCATCCCTGGCCAACGTGGCGGCCGTTCAGCCGGAAAGTGGTCCCCGTGGTCCCCCCGCAAGGACTCGCAGGGGACAAGACGAGGACGGGAGATGCACAGGGTGATGGGCAGGGACCAGGGTCCCCAACGACCTTGGGTGTCCCTCATACTGCGGGTATAGAAATGGGGTTCAGGGTGGAGCAGATCCCCGCAGCATCCCTGCAGGATGAACCCCTTCCCCACAAGGAAGGCTGTGAGCAACGCTCCCTATTTCACCTGCTTTTAACCCCAAAATAGGTCTCTCCGGCCATTTTGCAGCTCTGCTGTAACATAACCTGCCTGTGTTACCCAAATTCCTAATGTTTGGCACCATAAAAGCAGCCACAGAGCCGGTGGTGCCAGGGGGAGCTTCGGTTTTATGGGGTTGGGGCAGCACCTCATGGCCTCGATGTTATCAGGGGTTTAGGGACCTACTTCCAAGCCCCAAATCCAGCTCCCAACCCCGACGTAGCTTTAAGGAGCCATTCCCAGTCCCCAAATCCACCTCCCGGTGGGCAAACCGGGAGGACTGGAGGGAGCCGGGGGTCCTCCCCTAGGTGTGCACATAGGGAAACTGAGGCAAGGGAGGGCAGAGGTGCTGGAGGGGCTGCAGGTCTCCCTATGGAAGAGCTGGTGGCTGAGTACTCGTCCCCCCCTTTCCCCCTCTGCAGCCGCCCTGCCTCTGCCTGCCCCGGCATTGATTTAATGGGCTGTAATGGGAATAAAAATGAAGCCGTTTTAATGGGTTTCCTTCGCTTTTAAATATTCATTTTCCAGCCGCTTTGCCGGCTCCTTTTTCGCCTCCTTTTGTTGCCGGCGCTGGTGGAACGAATCCCATTTCCCACCGGCGGCTTCCACAGGCAGCACCGGGGTGGCCGCAGCACCCAGGACCCCACCGCTCCCCCTCCCAAAACACTCCCATAACGGGGGGCAAAGCCTCTGCCCTGGCTTTGGGGTATCCCAATTTGAACCAGGGGCTGGCGGGGGGGTGTCAAAGTGTGGCCCCACTGACCCAACCTCAGCCTTCGCCCCCCCCCTTAATAACTTTTATCTTTTTTTTCGGCTTTTTTTCAACCAAATTTGGGAGATGGGGGGAGTAAAAACTGCAGAGTTCATCGATTTGGTTAAATTTGGGGGTAGAAGGTTGGGGATTAGGCAAAGAGCCGGAGTGAGCCCATAGGGAAGAGCCAGGCAAGCACAACCTTTATTAGACACCAGAGAACCCACTGCAGATGGGTGCTGGGGGGGCTGTTGCGCTATGCCTGGGGTCTCTGGGGGCTTGGGGGGTGGGAGGACGCTGCGGAGCCCCACCGAGCCTTCGGTCCCCCTTGGACTTCCCCCTTGGGGGGTGGCAGCCCCGGCTGGTCCCAAGGGTGAGGGGCGGGCGCGTCGCTGCGTTCCTGGGCGAGCCCGGAGGGGGGAGCAAGTGTCCCGAGAATGGGAATTGTTGGATCCTTCTGCCCCCTCCCCACCCACCGGACAGATCCCAGCCCAGGCTTGCAGGGACCTGGAGTCTTGGGTGCTATCACAGCACCCATGGGTGCCCCGGGTCCCACAGCGCATCCCATCCTGTGATGCAGCTCCATCCCTCGACCCGCTGCACTGGGATGTGGCTCTTCCCATGCTGGAATGCTGCACCCCACCCTACCCCGCTCTGTCTCATCCCAACCTGCATCACCCCATCCCATCCCGTGGCTTTCCATATGTCCCATCCCATCACCTATTTTCCCGCTGCGTGGTCCACCACCCCACCCTACCTACAACCACCCCATTCCATTGCCCCAAACCCATCCCAAAACCCCACCACTTCATCCCACAACCTATTGCCCCATGCCATGACCCACAACCCCAAACCACAAGACCCACCACTTCATCCTATGACCGACCACCCCCTCCTGTATCCCACCACCACATCCCTGAGCTCATCACCCCCCATCTTCTCCCCACTCATCACGTTGCTTGGGATGAGGCTCCAGAGAGGAGATCACAAGAAGGAAAGAATACCCCGGTTGAGGTGGAAATCCCAAAGGAGAAGGGGAAAACATGGGAATGGTGGGAGAAGAGGCGGGCGCTGCTCCTCTGCAGTGCTGCTCATGTCAGGGCTTCCCGAGGAGAACAAAGGAACAGCAGAAAATATTGGGAGAAAAGACTCGGGATTGATCCATGGCACCCCCCACAGCCAGGCTTTTGTTGCAGGTTCCTGAGGGGGGTAGGGAGGGGGGAGAGGTTTGTGCCTATAAATCACTGCTCCTCACTCAGCTGCTGTAATTGAGGGCCTTAATGAAGCTGCCCCGGTGTCAGCCTCCTAATACCTGGCTGTGGGCAAGCCATGGCACCCAAAAGTGGGCTACTGGGATGTGGGCACCCAAAACTGGGGTGCTTGGGACATGGGCACCCTATGGCACCCAAACCCAGGGTACCTGGCTGTGGGCAAGGACCCAAAACCAGGATACAGGGACATGGGCGTTCTGTGGCACCCAAATGACACACTGACATGCCCACATGTATGTAAGCATGTGTCTGGGGGGGGGAGGGGGGGGGGGGGGGGCTGTCCCCTAATTCCCACCTCCCCGGGGCTCTCCTGGCCTTGGGTGCACAGGATCCTGCAGGATCAGAGCAAGGAGCTGGGGCTGGGTTGACCCAGAAGCCAAAGAACCTTCTTAGGGTTGGTCCAGGGGGGGCTGTGACATCATTGGCTTAAGAGAACCGATGACATCACGGATTCAAGCAGTGATGTCACAGGTGCAAGCGGTGACATCACCTCTTCTATCCCAGTGGCTGCAGCTCTGGACCAGACACCTCGGTGAGGGGCATTTGCTAGCTGGGTGGCATTGGCAGAAGGGGAGAAGGGCTGATCTCCTCCTGGCTCTGCAGCACCATGGACCCACCAACCCATCACACATCCCCACATGCAGCAGGTAAAGACATGGCCCCAGGTCCAAGGTACTGTCCCCAACCCAAGGCACATCCCTAGGGAGGAGATGCTGGAGAGCAGGAAAGGGGGAAAGCAACAGGAAGGGGTTTTGGATGACGTGGAAAAGCCAAGCCTCTTCCTTTCAAACACCAAAACCCCCTCCAGAAAGCAGCACGGTCACCTCAGCACAACATTCTACGTGCCACTAGAGAATCCCCATGGGCTCAGTTGGGCTCTACCAACCCTAAAGCAAACCCCAAGCCCCCCATAAATCGTTGTCCTTTGCCTGTGGCGCATCCCATGGCTCCAGCATCCCGCCCGGACAGAGACGGTATCGCTAATCCTGCCGCGCTGTCGGAGTAAATCTCGCAGCTCTCCTGGCATCAGCGAGACCCCAATAAATATCTCCATTTCCTGCTGTCCTGCCGGGGAGATCTGATCAGCTTTTAAATGTCAAATGTAAAGGAAAGTTTGTCATAAAAGAGCATATAAAAAGGAAAAATAGAAAATAGGAAAAGGCCCCATGGAAGTGGAGGAACCGGCGTGGAGCGCGAAGCATCCGCAGGTGCCGAGGGATGCTCGGATACCCCGTTCCCATCAGTGTGGGATGGGAGGATGGGATCCCCAAACCCCTTACACCCCTAAATTACACCCCATGCTCCGGATGAGAGGCACTGGGGGCACAGTGGTAGGGTTAAGGGTGCTATTGCTCAGCACCCAAAATCCCAGTGGGTAAATTGAGGTGCAGCATCACCGGGGAGGCAAAAAAAATCCCTGGATCCCCCCCAAAACTCCCCCCTCCACCCCTGTTTTTTCTCACCCGCCACCGATCCCCTTCCATTTAATGCCTCCCATGACGCCATCCCCATTTGGGCTCTTCTGAATCATCTCGTTTCATGGACTAATTAAGCAATAAGAGCCACAGGGCCGGGATTTATGGAGCTGTATTTCACACGGAGGGGTGCGATGGCACCGCGTGGCCGCCAGCGCTTCCCCGTGGCCACCGCAGCACCCTCTGTGTGGGGCTGTGGCACCCAAGGGTCCCACTGACACCCAAGGGTCGTGGGAGCCACCCTACGGGTCCTGGTTCCCAACCCGGGGGTCCTGGTTGCCATCCTGGGGGTCCCGCCTGCCACCTTGGGGTTCTGGTTGCCAAGCCTGGGGTCCCGGTTGCCACCTTGGCATCCTGGCTGCCACCATAGAGGTCCTTATTGCCACTGTAGAGGTCCTGGTTGCCACTATAGAGGTCCTGGTGCCACCCCACAGGAGTCCTGGCTGCCACTGTCCAGTTGTGGGTGCAATGGTGACCCCCATGATCCAGCTGTGGCTGTGATAGAGCCCCCCGGGATCCAGCTGCAGGTGTAAAAACTGACCCCCAGGATCACTGGGATCCAGCTGTGCACCCCCGATCCAGCTGTGCGGGGGGAACGGGTCCGGTGCTTACACTCAGTGGGGTGCACGGTTGTGCCCCCCGGGTCCTCCCCACCCTTCTACCACTGGCCCCGGCGGATTCCGTTGGGGCAGCTGGGCCCCATCCCAGTCCCTATCCCGCTCCCATCCCGGTCCCATCCTCGTGTCTATCCCGGTCCCATCCCAGTCCCATCCCGGTCCCATCCCGGTCCCCATCAACGGTCCCCATCCCGGTCCCATCCCAGTCTCATCCTGGTCCCCATCCCGATCCCATCCCGGTCTCATCCTGGTCCCCTCCCAGGTCCCCATCCCGGTCCCATCCAGGTCCCATCCAGGTCCCCATCCCGGTCCCCATCCCGGTCCCATCCAGGTCCCATCCCGGTCCCATCCAGGTCCCCATCCAGGTCCCATCCTGGTCCCATCCCGCTCCCATCCAGGTCCCTATCCCGGTCCCATCCCCTGTGTTTCGGGGTCTCTTCCCGCTGGTCCTGCTCCCTCCTCATTAGGATGCAGAGCGGGCGGCGACTGCGCCAGCGCCGGGATCGGGAGCGGAGACGGGGACCGGGAGCGGGGACAGGGGATGGGGACGGGAACAGGGACCGGTGACCCCCACTCAGGGGCACCCGTTCCCCCTCGTCCTCCCCATCCCCGCCCGCCCCATCCCCCTGAACCCCCTCGTGAGCCCCCCATATGCTCCACTGCTCCCCCCCCATCCTCCCTACACCCCCTTTGCCCACCGGCGCACCCCACGGCAGCCACCCGGACCCCAGACCACCCCCCCCGCCATTCACCCTCTTGTGTCCCCCTTGAAATTCCCCATCACCCCCCCTCCATCACCTCCTCATTCATCCCCCCCCTTTCAATCCTCAGCATCCCCCAATCCCCCCCATTCCCCATTCCTCCCCCACACCCCCGCCGCATCCAACCCCCCCCCCTAAAGTGAGACCCCCCCAAACCCCCCGATCCCCCCCCCCCCCGCCCCGGAACCGCGGCCGCCGTCACGCCGCTGCGGCTTCGCACCCCCCGCTATTAATCGCAAGGTCAAAGCCATTACGGTGAGATTAAAACCATCAGAGCCCATGCGGGGGGTGAGGAGGAGAAGGGGGGGGTGGGGGGGTGGGGAGCGGGTGCCCCCCCCAATGTCCCCGTCCCCCCCCATCTCCGTGCACACAGAACATTGCTTTTTAATTTAAGCCGTTAAGGTCAGTGGCAACGAACGGAGCCGCCGCTTCCATCAGGAAGGAAAGGGAATAAAAAGTGGGGAAAGGAGGAAAAATAAAGGAGAAAGGGGAGGAAAGCGGGGGGGTGTCGAGGTTTAGGGGGAGTTTAAGGGGGTAAAAGGGGGTTCGGGGGGATGGGGGCAGGTTGAGGGGTGCGGGTACGTGCCTTGCACATGTGCACACGCGTGTGTGGAGTGTAAAGCCTGTGCGTACAGCCTAAGCGCACACACAGAGGAACACAGTCGTGCTCACAGTCGTGTGCAAGCCCATGCACATGCATGTGCACACGCATGCACACACATGCAGACGCATGCACACACACGCATCCCGATGTGCGTTCACACACATGCACACAGGCGTGCGCACAGACGTGCACCCCAGTGCACACACATGTACACATACACGTGCACACGCGTACACACACATGCACACACACGCATCCCGATGTGCACACACACACATGCACACAGGCATGCTCACAGCCATGTGCACCCCTGTGCACACACATGTACACACACATGTACACACACGCATCCCAATGTGCGCTCACGCACATGCACACAGGCGTGCGCACAGACATGTACACCCCTGTGCACACACATGTACACACACATGTACACACACGTGCACACATGCACACAGGCGTGCCCACAGCCATGTGCACCCCCGTGCACACACATGTACACACGCATGCGCACACACATGCACACATGCACCCCCATGTGCATGCACGCACATGCACACAGGCGTGCTCACAGCCATGTGCCCCCCTGTGCACACACATGTACACACACATGCACACAGGTGTGCTCGCATCCATGTGGGTGCACACACAGCCATTCACATACCCTCACATCCATGTGCACATGCGCCCCTCGGTCCCTTCCCCCCCCCCCTTCAGCCCCGTCTCCTCGTTATTGATTTTCCTGTAATGAAAGTTAATTATCGCGATGATTTAATTAATGGGGGCTCCCGCATTAGGGCTGCTCGTAAATCCAGTGCCTGACAGCGCGGCCCCGCACCCACCCGGTCACAGCGCCCCCCCCCCCCCCCCCCCCACCCCGTGGGCAAGGGGAGGTTCCCGGGGCTCCAGCACCCATCGGGGGTCCCCCCAGCACCCTGGGGTGAGACACGGTGCCCCCCTCAGCTTCACACGCATGCTTCTTGCACACGTATGTGCAGGCACTCTCATGCGCAGGCATAGGGACCGCAGCCACGCACATGCCACCGTGCACACATCTGTGCAACGCGTGCACACACGTGGGAATGCACACGCGTCACAGGGACACACGTGGACACACATGTGCACACACACTGACAGGCATATACGCACATGCGTACACACGTGTACACAACATAAACATATGTGCGCACACATGTGTAGACACCCTTTCGCACACATGAGCACACACATGTACACACATGGACACACACGTGCACATACATGTAGACACACTTGCTCACACATGAGCGCACACGTGGAAACACATGTACATATAACATAAACACATGTGCACACACACATGTAGACACGCTCACACATGAGCACACACACGTGTACACACATATACATACAACATAAACACGTGTGCACACACGTAGACAGTTGCTCACACATGAGCGCACACACGTGTACAACACATGTACATATAACATAAACACGTGTGCACACACACATGTAGACACTCACACATGAGCACACACACGTGTACACACATGTACATATAACATAAACACATGTGCACACACACATGTAGACACACACATGAGCCCACACAGGTGTACACACATGTACATATAACATAAACACGTGTGCACACACACATGCAGACACATTGCTCGCACATGGGCGCACACACGTGGACACACATGTACATACATGCACACACATATACATACATGTACACACGTACCCCTCCAAAAGAGCCCGCAGCGCCCCGCTTGGCCGCCAGAGGTCGCGGTGAGTGCCCCCCCCCCCCCCCCCCCCAGCAGAGAGCGCACAACCCGCGTCTCCGCCACCTCCCGTCCGACAGGCGGCGCCCGCGCGCGCGGCGAGCGGCGCTCTGAGCGGCTTCTCACTGATACTTCCGGGCAGCGTTTCCGGTCGCGCCTGCGCACTCGCTGCCTCCGCGACCTGCCCGCCGCCGGTGCGCCAGGTGAGGGCCGCGGCCGGGCCCGGGGCGGCAGCGGGGGGAGCCCCTCTGTGGGGACAGGGGGAGAGGGGACGGGGGCCTTGTGGGGGGCACAGGGCCGAGCCACCCCCCCCCCATGGGGAGCCGGTTGGGGATGGGGCATCCCCTCAGACACTGCTTTGGGGTGAGCAGGGCCGGGCCTGGTTTGGGGTGAGCCCCCCGGCTTTGGGTGATAACCCCGTGTTCTGAGGTGACCTGAGCCTATTTTGGGGTACACCCCCCCATTTTGGGGGACTAGCCGCTGTTTTGGGGTAATAACCCCTTGTTTTGGGGTGTTTTTCTTTTCTGGAGTGTGTCCCCCCTGTTTTGGGGTAATAACCCCCTGTTTTGGGGTGTTCTTCTTTTCTGGAGTGTGTCCCCCCCGTTTTGGGGTGAGAACCCCCTGTTTTAGTCTTCCCACGTTTTGGGTTGAAACCCCCGTTTTGGGGTGATCTTCTTTTCTGGAGTGCCTCCCTCTGTTCTGGAGTGTCCCCCCCTGTTTTGGGGTGAACACCCCCTGCTTGGGGTACCCCCTCCTTTGGGATGACCACCCCCTGTTTTAACCTCCCCCCTGTTTTGCGGGGCCATTCTCTCACTCTATCCCAAATCCCTGTACCCCAAAGTGGTGGCGCTGAGCCGGGAGCTGTCACTTGGGTGACCAAGGCATGTCCTGCCCTGCATGGTTCCTGTCCCGCGGGTCCCCCATGTCCCCTGCCTGTCCCCAGCACCCATGAGGCCAGGTCCCGTGTACCCCATGCCTGTGTCTCTTCCAGCCGTCCCCTCCGCGCCCGTGTCCCTCCGTCCCTCGCCATGTCCGCCTGTGTAAAGTTCCTCTGCACTCCTGCACTAGTGAGTAGTGACAAACCCTCCTTCCCTCTCCCTTCTTTGGGGGATAGGGGGGTGGGTGATATATGACCCCCTTACGGACAGGGGCTGAGGTTTGGGGACACTTCTTGCTGCTTTAGGGCCACCCTGGAAGGTGAACGGAGCCGCACTCCGGTTAAAGATCATTTGTCATCGCTCCAGGGTTAATTACCCCCGTGGAGGTGGATGCGGTGCTGGGAGTTTAAGCCCCTTTGGGTGCTGGCCCCAGTGGCACACAGGACCCATCCACCCACTGTGGTGGTGGGTGCCAGTTCAGGCTCTCCCGACTGGGTGCTGCTGGCTCATGGGGCTGAGCATATTTGGGGGGGGGACGACACACCAGAGGTGACAGCGGTAGCCTCAGGGGACTCTTGGGTGCTGGAGAGGATGGGGTGGGATGTCCCACCCCAATCTGAGGCTGAATGTCCCTTGCAGGTGAGGAGGAGCCCGCGGGTGCTGTGCCAGCCCCTCTCTGCCTCTGTGCTAAGCATCCCTGAGGCCTGGACGGAGCAGGTAACGTGGTCAGCTTGGACTGGGGCACAGTGGGGAGCCACAGGGGTGCTGAGCACCGGCCTTGAGAGGGGTGTGGGGAGGAAACTGAGGCTGGGGTGAGGTTAATCCTCCCCCCCAGCCGCTTGCCCACCCTCCTGTCACATCCCCAGGCACCAGCGGGCACCCACCGGGCCATCCAGACAAGCGCAGCCCACCGGGACATCGACACGGCCGCCAAGTTCATCGGTGCCGGCGCTGCCACGGTGGGGGTGGCCGGTTCCGGTGCTGGCATCGGCACCGTCTTCGGCAGCCTCATCATTGGCTATGCCAGGTCGGTGGGGGGGGGGGGGGCACCGGGGTGGGAATGATGGGGGGCTCGGGGCTGGGTGTGCTCTGCTGAGCGGCCTCTCCTCTCCCCACAGGAACCCCTCGCTCAAACAGCAGCTCTTCTCCTATGCCATCTTGGGCTTCGCCCTCTCCGAGGCCATGGGGCTCTTCTGCCTCATGGTGGCTTTCCTTATCCTCTTTGCCATGTGATGGAGATGGTGACGGTGATGGTGACGGTGACAGAGCCCCGCTGTGCCCGGTGCCCTGGCAGGGGAGACCCCCGACCCTGGCCTTGCCGCAGGTGGGAGGGGAATAAAGACGGTTTGATAACGGGACCCAGCTCCTTGTGTCTCTTTGGTGCCTCCTGTGTCACTTGGCCATGGTTGGCGTGGCGAGGTGGACGTGTCCTCGGAGGGCACACAAAGTGTCTGCAGCCACCCTGAACCCCAAGGGGACAGGGACATCACTGACCCCCAGGGACAGTGGGGAGCTGCTGGGGCTGGGGCCTGGGCTGCCACCTCCCCGTGTCCCTGCCCAGGGGCACCACCCGCCCCGGGGTTCGGGGTGTCCCGGTACCGGGGTGTCCCCGTCTCGCTGTCCCCGCTGCAAGGCGGGTCCCCTCTCTCGGAGGCGTGTTTAGCCCCGCCCCTTGGCGATGAAACCCCGCC
This sequence comes from Pezoporus flaviventris, assembly GCF_033815535.1. NCBI lineage: Eukaryota > Metazoa > Chordata > Aves > Psittaciformes > Psittacidae > Pezoporus > Pezoporus flaviventris. The sequence continues at coordinate 187,402 of NW_026893002.1, forward strand.
CCTTTGCAGCGAGGCCCCGCCCCCGGAGCCACCTCATTGGTCCGGCACTGTTCCCTCCCCTCTGGTCTCGCGAGAGTCTCGCTCTGTGGGGAGGGGCGGTGAGGAGCTGGGGGGGGGCCCCAGCGCGAAGAGGCAGGCAGCGGGGAGGCCCCGGCGGCGGCGCGGCCCGGCCCGGCGCTCCCTCAGGTAACCGGCGGGGCACCGGGCTCGGTGGGGCCGCCCCGGGACGTGGATGGCGGCGGTCAGTGGAACCCCCGGGGGCCGGTGGAGGAGCCCCCGGCCGGCCCTTCCCCTTCCCCCCCCCCCCCCGCCCCCCCCAACTCTCCCCGAGTTTTGGTGAGGCGGCCGCTCTGCCTTGTTCTTCCCCTTCGTTGATTGACAGCGCCCTCCAGCCAATCGGCTCGCTGACTGGCCTGGAGTGAGAGGTGCTGCAGCCAATAGCTGCTGAGGGGGGCGCCGCGAGGGAACAAGCCCCGCCCCGAGTGGGAGGGGCTGCTGGAGGCAGCGAGGGGCCCGGGCGGTGCCGGAGGGGGGGAACCGGAGGCCCCGGGGCGGGGGGGGGGGAGAACGCGGAAAATGGGGGGCTTCCGGGGCTGGGGGTGGAGGTCTGGGGGGATCAGCGGGATATGGGGTGCTTTAGGTGTGGGGGGACAGGAGAGAAGGGGTCTGGTGAGGGTCTCTGTGGTGGGCGGCTTGGGGGGGGATATGAGAGGGCTGGAGGGGTGCAAATAAGGGGGGCATTGACTGGGGGGGGTCTTGTATGGAATTGTGGGGGTGAACCCTGCAGAGGTATTGGGGGTCTGTGGATGCAGGGGGGGGACTTGAGGGGTGAGAGAGCTCTGGAAGATGAGAGAGAACTGAGGGGGGGGCTCTGGTGGTTGCAGATATGGGACACCCCTCGGTGTGCAGGTCCTGGGGGACCCGGAAGAGACCTGGGGTGTCCTGAAGGAGTGATAGATATGGAGGTCTAAGGGTTAGAGAAGCCTTGGGATGGATCCTGTTGGGGATCCCCTGAGGTGCAGGAGGAACCCCTTTAACTGGGCTCTGCCCTCCTGGATGAGGAGGGGTTTGGGCTCAGTGACTCTTTTGGGGCAGGTGGGGGAGGATCCAGGCCTATGTGTGGGGGCTCCCAGTGGCAAGCAGCTGTAGGCAGGGTGTAGAGAGGTTGTATGGTGAGGTGGGGGTGTGGACAGGGTATAGAGAGGTTGTATAGTGAGGTGGGGGTGTAGACAGGGTATAGAGAGGTTGTAGGGTGAGGTGAGGGTGTAGGCAGGGTGTAGAGAGGTTGTAGGATGAGGTGGGGGTGTGGACAGGGTATAGAGAGGTTGTATAGTGAGGTGGGGGTGTAGACAGGGTATAGAGAGGTTGTAGGGTGAGGTGAGGGTGTAGACAGGGTGTAGAGAGGTTGTAGGGTGAGGTGGGGGTGTAGACAGGGTATAGAGAGGTTGTAGGGTGAGGTGAGGGTGTAGACGGTGTAGAGAGGTTGTATGATGAGGTGAGGGTGTAGACAGGGTGTAGAGAGGTTGTAGGGTGAGGTGGAGGTGTAGACAGGGTGTAGAGAGGTTGTATGGTGAGGTGGGGGTGTAGATGGGGTGTAGAGAGGTTGTAGGGTGAGGTGGGGGTGTAGACAGGGTGTAGAGAGGTTGTAGGGTGAGGTGGGGGTGTAGACAGGGTGTAAAGAGGTTGTAGGGTGAGGTGAGGGTGTAGATGGGGTGTAGAGAGGTTGTAGGGTGAGGTGAGGGTGTAGACAGGATGTAGAGAGGTTGTAGGGTGAGGTGGGGGTGTAGACAGGGTATAGAGAGGTTGTAGGGTGAGGTGGGGGTGTAGACAGGGTGTAGAGAGGTTGTATGATGAGGTGAGGGTGTAGACAGGGTGTAGAGAGGTTGTAGGGTGAGGTGGGGGTGTAGACAGGGTGTAGAGAGGTTGTAGGGTGAGGTGAGGGTGTAGATGGGGTGTAGAGAGGTTGTAGGGTGAGGTGAGGGTGTAGACAGGATGTAGAGAGGTTGTAGGGTGAGGTGGGGGTGTAGACAGGGTATAGAGAGGTTGTAGGGTGAGGTGAGGGTGTAGACAGGGTGTAGAGAGGTTGTATGATGAGGTGAGGGTGTAGACAGGGTGTAGAGAGGTTGTATGATGAGGTGGGGGTGTAGACGGGGTGTAGAGAGGTTGTATGGTGAGGTGGGGGTGTAGACGGGGTGTAGAGAGGTTGTAGGGTGAGGTGGGGGTGTAGACAGGGTGTAGAGAGGTTGTATGGTGAGGTGGGGGTGTAGACGGGGTGTAGAGAGGTTGTATGGTGAGGTGAGGGTGTAGACGGGGTGTAGAGAGGTTGTATGGTGAGGTGGGGGCGTAGACGGGGTGTAGAGAGGTTGTATGGTGAGGTGGGGGTGTAGACGGGGTGTAGAGAGGTTGTATGGTGAGGTGAGGGTGTAGACGGGGTGTAGAGAGGTTGTATGGTGAGGTGGGGGTGTAGACGGGCTGTAGAGAGGTTGTATGATGAGGTGGGAGTGTAGACGGGGTATAGAGAGGTTGTATGGTGAGGTGGGGGTGTAGACGGGCTGTAGAGAGGTTGTATGATGAGGTGGGAGTGTAGACGGGGTATAGAGAGGTTGTATGGTGAGGTGGGGGTGTAGACGGGGTGTAGAGAGGTTGTATGGTGAGGTGGGGGTGTAGACGGGGTGTAGAGAGGTTGTATGGTGAGGTGGGGGTGTAGACGGGGTGTAGAGAGGTTGTAGGGTGAGGTGGGGGTGTAGACGGGGTGTAGAGAGGTTGTATGGTGAGGTGGGGGCGTAGACGGGGTGTAGAGAGGTTGTATGGTGAGGTGGGGGTGTAGACGGGGTGTACAGTGGTTGTAAGGTGTAGGCTGGGGACTGGCTGTGCGTCTGCAGGGTGTTGGGAGGTGGGGGACTCTCAGCAGGTCACTGGCTCCTGTGGTACTGTCAGTAAGATGCAAACAGCAGGACTCAGAGTATGAAGTAGTTGCTTTCCAAGTCCACATCAGTGGTTACTGGGGCACTGGGAGAGCTCAGACTTCTCAGAGCTTGTTGCAGTGATGAGGTTTCACCATGCATTTGCTCACCTGCTGCTGGCCCAGTGAAATCTCCCTCTTGGTAGCTCCCTCCAGCTCTGTGAGTGCAGCTGGATCTCATCTCAAAGCTGGGTTGTTCCTGCTGCCAGAAGTGCTGGTTTGGAGTCCCTCAGCTGAGATCAGCTAGTTCAGGTGTGTGCTGAAGTGTGTGTGACAACAAAACCTCCTTGTTCTGCTCTCCTTTGCCCATTTGCTGCCTCTTTACTGAGCCCCATCATTGCCTTTCCTTATGAAGTTATCACTTTTTCCCCAGCTCAGGTCCCTCTAAAGCCAACATTTCAGGTTAACATTGAGTACAACAGGAAAGTGTCACTAATGCTTCATTGGGCTTCCCAGTTTATTTTGCCTCTGCCTTTATTGTGCTTATGGGGCAGGAACTTTCTTCCACCTGGAGTGGCCTGAAGGACTTGGCTGGTTCTTTGCAAATTGCTTTTCGAGTGGTGCCTAAACTGGAGTTGGTTCTGGAGAGGAATGCAGTAGTTTTCAACCACGGGCTTTGTTGGATGCTTTTGGATTGGGTTTTCTTTTCAGCAGGGCCTAAGAATAACTTCACTGTTTGAATGTGGAGGAGAAGCTTGTGGGAGGTGGATTGAGCAGCCAGATTCCCGTTTGGAAAGCGAGGAGGGTTAACATCCTTACTCCTCATTTCCTTAAAGCAAGAGATCATGTTCACCTTTGGTGGCAGGAGTGGGGTTGTTACTGTTGCCAGCTGCAGTCCCTCTGTGGGCTGGGCTTGTTTGCCCTTGGTGTTAAAAACTTAACAGTAGAGATGTGGGTTCAGGGTGGAAGCAGTGTGTTGGGAATCAGCCTGGGAGGCTTGTAGGGATTCCTGGGCTTCTCTCAGTGTGTTCTTTCTGCTCCTAGGAGCTGCTTGGGAAGTGAGAAGTGGGAGGCTATTTTAGTACCCGATAGACCTCTCACTGCTTTGAGAGCTTGAATGCAGCCACAAGTTGCCCTAAATACCTGCCAGTGCTTTGGTTCTACCTAAGTGTGGGACGTTCAACACTTCCTCTGCTTTTTGGCACTTGCCTGTCAACCAAGTGTAAAACATCATCATGGCCACCTCAGTCACTGCTTAGCCAAGCCAGGCCTCCAGTTATTTTAATCTTTCCTTGTAAATCAATCCCTCCAGCTGCTTCACTGGATTTTCCTGAATGCCTTCCAATTTGCCAATATCCTTCTGATACCCAAGAGCTTGGAGCTGGCCATGCTTTGCAGCAGGACTTCCCCTCCCTGCTCTCCGTCTGTTCGGATTAGGAGGAGGAAAAGCTTCACGCAAACTTGGTGAACACATTCAATCTCCCACTTGCCATTTGTCTTTTGCTGTAGCTTAACTCTTCCCTGTTGAGGGGGACTTCTAACATTAATCTCTATTTATTGCTTCCATTTCTGTTGCCCAGGGTTCCTTAGTTCCCAGTTTTCTCCATCAGTTCCCACTCATGGAGCTCCCACTTTGTGCTCTGATTTCTTTCCCTCTCTTTGTGATTTATGGAGGTGTCAGGTGAAAACAAACTTGCTCTTGAGCCTTGCTGAGCCCACCTTGGTACGTTGTGAGTGGTGTTACTCATTTTAAGCTGGTTGCTGGTTCCTAGTCTGGCCTAGCTTGGAAACACTGTTCTCAAATGGAGTTTGTGAACGTGGCATGGGGCAGGCAGAAGATTCCCCTCTCCCCCTTGGAAAGATAGGGAAGTTTGAGAGAGAAAGTGCATGGGTGATGGTTGGGAGGAAGAAATCAAATCCTCCTTCCATCCTCCTTGGGCTGGTTTCATGTGGTGAGGCAGCCAGGAGGAACTGGCACAGCCTCACCCGGAACCAGCTGCTGCCTCTTGATGATGGAACCATTTTAAACTGGTTTAGTAAAAGGCTCCAGTTGTGGCAGCCTCATGGTGCTGGGGTCTGTAGCTGAGGATCTCTGGGATGGATTTGGTTTCGGTCTCATGTTCTGCTGCATCATGTGTGGAGCTTTCTCACAGCCTGTTTGGGTTTATTTATCCTTATCTTATCCCCTTCTTAGGGCCTTTTTTGACTTTCCCTTCTTTCTTCAACATTCCCAGCACCAAGAATTGAGGCCAGATCCCCAAAACTGCTCTTCCCTCATTTAGCAGCCAACTACGAGGCGTTTGGAGAGGAAATGTTGGGAGCAGATAGACCTGGGGACCTGTTGCTTCCTAGAACTTCATTAAGTATTTCCCCTCACCTTTTAATCTAGTTTCTTGGTTTTGGTTTCAAGGAGCTTGTAGTACAGAGGGTGAATGCTGTGTAGGCTGAGCAAGGATGTAAGCCAGGGGCTGAGTTTCCCTGGGGAGCTGGAAAAGGGCTTTGTTTTGTGCAGAGGTGTGTAGGAAGCTGCCTATAATGACTGAAACAAAAGCACATTTATAGCCTGGCTTCCTTTGGTATATAAACCTGAGGGTTTAATCAGCCTTTGCATCACAATAACTGTCACATCTTTCTGTCTGGCTGATGAATTCCTACATAGGAATTCCCAGTGAGTTCCGCTTGAAGTCAGAGAATCCCAGACTGGTTTGTGTTGAAGGGAGCTTAAAGTTCACCCAGTTTCAACCCCCTGCCATGGGCATGAACACATTAGAGCAGGTTAATCCAAGCCCCTGTGTCCAACCTGGCCTTGAACACGGTCAGGGATGGGGCAGCCAAAGCTTCTCCATTCAGCCTATTCCAGTGTTCCGCCACCCTCATAAGGAAGAGCTTCTGCCTAAGAGCTCAGTTCAATCTCCCCTCTGGCAGGTTCAAGCCATTCCCCTTGTCCTGTCCCTTTAGACCCGTGTCCAAAGCCCCTCTCCAGGTTTCTTGTAGCCCCTTTAGGCACTGGAGCTGCTCTAAGGTCTCCCCTTAAGGAGCCTTCTCCAGGCTGAACAACCCCAGCTCTCCGCCTGTCTTCATAGTCTTTAGCAAATCTTTTCATTCTGCTCCTTCTCTGCTTCTTTGAATCCAAAAAAGTCAGGTTTTAACCAGTGTGTGGCCTTAATTCTGCCAGCAGAAGCACTGGGACAGGAGCCTGAGGCTGTCTCCATGTCCTCAGCCCTCCTCCAAGCCACGCACACACAGGTGGACAAGCTGCAGGAGCAGGCTATGGAGCACAGCAATGCTGAAGGACGCCAGGATTTCCTTATTTACAGCCCTCGGAGATGCTGGTGTCCACAGAGGTTCCTCTCCAAGCCAGTGGTTGATGTTCATGCACTGGGGTTTGTTTTCCCTCCTCAGAGCTGGTATTTACAGCGTGTTTTGCTGCAATTAGTCTTGGCGCGTGGGGGTTTGGCTTAATTCCTTCTCTGCAGTTCAATTTCACAATCTTCCAAGAGGCTTCTTGCCTTTTTCTTCCCCACACACACCTGGTGGGGCACGTGCTGCTGCACAAGCCCGGCCTCCAGTAGCCTTTGTAGGGCTTGGTTTGACATTTGCTTTTGAAACGTGATGAATTCAGCGCCTAAACCGGCTCCAGCAGTGTGGTTTCACCCAGGAGGAACCGGATTTTAGTGCAGGTTAAGGCTTTAGCAGAGTGGGATTTTTCTGGCTTGCACCTCTTCCCTCTGAAGTTCTTTGCCAGTGAGAGGCCAAGTTGGCTGGGATGGATTTCCCTACCTCCACATCACCCTTTTGCTGCTGTGGGTGAGCAGGAGTTGCTGGGCCATACTGGGACAAGCACAAATCTGAGCTCGCAGGCAACAGCAGCCACGTATTGAAGTTCCTTGCTGAAAGCAATGCATTTTACACCTCAGAGCAGCTTCCAGTGTCTGAAGGGGGCTACAAGGATGCTGGAGAGGGACCTGCATCAGGGACTGGAGCAATAGGAAAAGGGGTGATGGGTTCACACTGAAACAAGGGAAGTTCAGGTTGGAGATAAGGCAGAAGCTCTTCCCTGGGAGGGTGCTGAGGCGCTGGCACAGGGTGCCCAGAGAAGCTGTGGCTGCCCCATCCCTGGCAGTGCTCAAGGCCAGGTTGGACACAGGGGCTTGGAGCAAGCTGCTCTAGTGGAAGGTGTCCCTGCCTGTGGCAGGGGGTTAGAGCTGGATAAGCTTAAGATCCTTCGGAACCCAAAGCATTCCATGACTTGGCTCCTGGGGAGCAGCATGGGGATTGGAATCGGTTGGTGCTCTTCTTGCAGGAGCAATCCCATGGGGAGCCTGCAGCGGTCTGGAATGCTGCTGCCATGTCCCACCCTGGTGTGAGGGGAGAAAGCAGCGGTAGAGATGCGGTGCCAGCCGTTGCAAGCTGGTTCATGAATAAACAAAGCTCCTCTGCCAGCAACGGGCCGTGCTACCCACTGCAGCTCTGCAGAGCTCTGAGCTCTCTTTGTGAGCCCCAGCCACTGAAAAGCCCTGCAAGAGGAGCTCTGCAAAGACGTTTCCTTCCCATTCTCCCATAGGAAAAGGATGTTTCAGCTCCTTAAGGATGACATGCAAGTTGGTTGTGGGACACCCAGAAAAGCTGTGGCTGCCTCATCCCGGCAGTGTTCAAGGCCAGGTTGGATGGGGCTTGGAGCAGCATGCTCTAGTGGAAGGTGCCTCTGCTTTCAGGTCCCTTCCAGCCCAGACCACTCTGGGATTCCGTGCCTGGAGTTCCAGAGAGAATAAAGCTGCAGAGTTCCCTTTTCCCTGCCCTTTGGGGATGTGTTGCTGTTAGCAGAGCCTCTTGCACAGCTTTTTGTGTGCTTTAAGAATGTTTTCAGCCCTGGCTGGTGGAGATCTTGCTCTGGATGCCATTGTTACTATGTAAAATAATAAGAATACTCGTAAAAAGCAGTTTTTCAGACTTCAGTGTATTAAAGACTTGGCCAAATGCACTTGGCAGGGAATAAGCAATGCCCAAAGGAGTGTATTTCTACCTGTTAAAGTGACTGTACCGAGCTGTCTTATGCCCTTTAACTGTTTCCAAAGTGAGCAAAGCAGGCTTGGAGCAGAACCCAGCTTTTGGGGTTTTGTGCCAAAAAGCTCTTGTTGGTGCTGAGTGTGCTGTGAGGAAGGGAACAAATGTTCAGCTCACGAAGCAGTTAACGTTTGCCATCATTTAAAGCAGGCAGTGTTTAAAATAGACCCGTTTCTGGTCGTGTCCAGGGCTGAAGATGCTGGAAAATCCTTCAGAGCTCCGAAAGGGAGGTTGAATTGCAGCTGCAGAACTTGAAGGAGGTTGTGTGCAGGGAGGGAAAGCTTTGCCAATTGAATCCTGCAGTGAAATGTGGAGTTTACCTTTTGCTGTTCTCATTGCAGTGGGATCTGAAGGAAGGCTCTGGCAGCCCCTGCTCCTTCCGCTCTTCCAGTGGTAGGAACAGTGCCTTTACTTCTGTGTTTGGAGTGTTGATAAAGCCGAGCTGGATGAGGAGATGAGAACCAAAGGCAGATTGTCACCAGGGCTGACAGCACCTGGGTGCCAGGGCTCCTGGAATTAACTGTTGGGTCCTGAAAACTGAAAGCAGAGTGAAGCATCCCCTAGCACAGGGGAGATTTACTGTATAGAAACAGGGCTGAGGAGGTTTATCTCTAGCCTCAATGGGATTAGAAGCTTTTACATGGCAGAGACACTGCTACAGACCTGGAGGGTTTATATGAGAGCGAGCGTTGCTCATCATCCAGATCCACGCTCTGACCCAGCCACGTGCACAGTGAACATGACAAAACGTGATTGTTTGGGGCTTTTGGAACATGAGCCTGAGCGTGTTGGCAGTGCTTTAGTGAGTAAGTATGTTTTCATGGAATCCCAGCCTGGTTTGTGTTGGAAGGGACCTTAAAGCTCATCCAGTTCCAACCCCCTGCCATGGGCAGGGATACCTTCCACTAGTCCAAGTTGCTCCAAGCCCCATTCATGTGGATGTTCTTCACGTTTCTACCCCACATTGCTTTCTTTGCTTTTGGGCAAGCTCTGTCTTTTCAATGCACACAGAGTGCCTGTGTGTATGATCCACCTTTAGGCTGCTGTATCCTTCATCTGTGCAAGATTTCAGGTTGAATTATGTCAGTTAGCCAGGAAATCATTGCTGTGTTCAGTGCTAAACCACAATCATTCCAAGGCGGAATGCAGCTTGAGTTAAACAACTCACAATAATGTCCCACATTTCTAGACATTGCTTAGATTTGGAATATTTCTTGCTCCCTTCTGATTTTAGGGCTCACATATCAAGTAATGACACCGTAAAACGTGTGTGCCTCGGAATGCTAAATAAATAGAAATGGCCAAATAGGATGTAAATAATAACAAGGTGGGACAAAATATTTCTACTTTATGGGCATGCACACGTACAGGAGCTTCAGGTCTCACTGGCTTCTCTCCCACTGGTGCTATTTTGGTTACTTTAATTCATTGGTAAGAGCTTTATCCATAGGTAGTCGCTTACGGAAGAGTCTCTTCTGGGCTGAACTCCACTCGGCATTGACCTTGCTCTTCCCCTCACACCCCATTGTGGGGAGAACATGCCTAAGCTTGATTTGGGTTCTTATGTCCTGTTTTCAGCAAGTTTTTAACCCTCACTTCCATTGAAACAAGGGCTCTGAAGAGGCTGAATGATTCCAGGCAACGGGGCTCTGGTTTCTAGGGCATTTCCAACCTAATATTGTGCATTCTCTATGGCTTGTCATGGCTCTCATTATCTCTCCTCAGGAAGAAGCAGTGAATCTCTTAGGTTTTTCCTTCCTTCCTTAAACTTGAATTATTCCTCTCTCCTGTAGCAGCTCTCTTGCAATATGTTGGCCCTGCTGTGAAGAAGCACAGAGCTGAAGATGTATCACCACTCGTGAAGGAGCGACCCAAGAGCTTTAGTGCCAAGATCCAGAGGTTGCCTGCGTGTGTCTTGGAGTGTCTCTTTGCCCTGTGGTGTGCTGCAGACTCAAACCTGCTGGAAGCAGCTCTAGAAGCATTTCCTACCCAGTGATCTCTGCTTGGAGCCCCTGTGGGCTGCAAGGGTTTGGTTGGTTGTGGGTTAAAAGAGGAGAGAAAGGCTTTTTCCTTGGGGATGCTCCATCTAAGTGCTGCTCCATCTCTCTGTCAGGGTCTTGCAGGTTGGTCTCACCTTGTCCCTTAGAGTAAATACCTTAGGGACATCTGTAGAGCCCATCTTTCTTTTCCAGAAGCTAAGAGAGGAAGAACTTTGGCATATGAGGGATTGGATGATGATATAGAGATGGTCTTTCTCCATCTTCTTGCCTGGGGAAGTTGTTGACTTGCTGGTTTATGTTGGATTGTGTCTCATGTGCATCAAAGGCTTCAAAACCTTTTGGATGGATGCCTTTTCCTAGCAGAAATCTGATACTTGGCACCTAAGGAGAAACCTTGCCTGTGTTAAAGCATGTTTTGCCAAGCTACGGCTGCTTTGGTGGTGTTTGGCATGGGTAACTTGAAGGAGGTGTTTGGAGAGCAGCAGCTACTTCTCTCTTAGGAATCTGGCCATGAAAGGAGGAGCAGGAGGATGTGTGCTGGTAGGGCAATGAGATCTGGCCTTCTCCCACCCTAAAACCCCATGAGGTGCTCACAAGGCACCTGAATAGTGTCCCTCAGGTCAATGTCCCTGAGCAGAAGGACCTTCTGAAGATGGTTCTGCATCGTTGAAGCTTCTTGTGCTTGGTCTTGCTTGCTCTTTCCTCTGTTCTGCACAGATATCTCAGGTTAGATATAAGGAAGAAGTTCTTTACTGTGAGGGTGGTGAGACACTGGCACAGGGTGCCCAGAGAAGTGGTGAATGCTCCATCCCTGGCTGTGTTCAAGGCCAGGTTGGATAGAGCTTTGGGTGACACGGTCTATGGTCATCCCTGTCCATGGGAAGGGGTTAGAGCTGGATAATCTTAAGGTCCTTTCCAACCCAAACCATTCTGTGCTTCCATTTTCCTTCTTTCTGTGCTGCCTGTGATGTGGAGGCAGTGCCGTGGCTCAGCTGGGGCCCAGCTGTGCTAAGATGACATGAGACTCTTCAGCACCTTGCTCTGAAGTCCAAGCAGGAGGCCAGATCTGATCTGGAGGCTGGCCAGCGCGAGGAGGCTCTCGGACAATGGAGCTTCTATGATGGGTTTTATCCTCCTCATGGCTCTTTTTGTTATGGTAACAGTCAGCTCCTTACTGTTTATAAGAGGCTTATAAACAGTGGAAGTCGTGTGCTTGGGAGGACTGGTGGGAGCTGGGCTGGGAGAAGCCTTCTGCTGGCTGGAGCTCTCAGGCAAGGGGGGTTGCTGCTCTCACTGCAGGGGAAAAGCTTTCCTGGCCTCACTGAAGTCACTCATAGCTGATGTGCTGCTTTGGGGCCAGGTTTTAAGGCCCTTGCAAGGGCGAAGGGAGGGTGTAGCACATCTCTGATGTATTCCATCTCTTTAGGGATGCTCTTGTGGAAAGGGGATCCTCCCCAAGCTTTGCAGCAGTGCTGAACACCCAGAAAGGTACAGTCAGATGGTAAAGGGCTGGACTTTGCTTTCACCCTGTGCTGTAGGTTAACTTGTAATGACTTGTTAAATACTGTCTGTCTGTTGGAGATTTACTTCCAGCCGGTTCCTTGCCAATATTCCAGTTTATACAGTTGGGTTTGCTTTATCAAGCTTATAAAGCAGAAGGGTGTTATGCCTCTAAAGCAGATTTTATAGGGCTGGCTTTTGGCAATTTTTAGCTCTCTTGTAGCTTTCTGGTTACAAAGCAAACATTCTCCCTCCTTCTTTCACACCCCAAAATAACTTGAAAGGCAAAGCCTAGGACTAACAGCAGCCTGCACTAAGCTCCGTGGTGGCCTCTCCCTGTAAAACTTAACACCTTTTGCCATGGCTTTGGGTGTATAATAGCTGCTGGTAGTCAGATGGAGCTCTGGGCACCCAAAGGTGCAGAACAGGCTCTGTTCCTAACTCCCTGCAGGCACCTAATTTAGCTGGGAGAGTCACCAGGGGAAATTAGGTGCCAATTGACTTCACAAAGCATCTAGAAGCAGGTTGGGCACCGAGCCCTGTGTCTTGGAGAACAAACCCTGCCCTAAGGAAGCCTGAATGTTCAAGTGACTCGTGGTTTTTTTAAAGGAAGAACTTGCCATGTTTGTTTTTATCCCACTTTCTGATGGATTCTGATGCTCTGAATCATCACTGCAGTGTCCCACGTTAATCCAGGGTAGCGCAGGCAGCTCCAACGCTAAACCCCAGCCTGATGCTGGGTTCCCTTCCTGCCTTTTCTGGGTGCTGCTCCCAGCTTATTCAGAGCACCGTGTGCTGAATATTCATGTGGCTGGGCAGGAAGCTGGAGGCAAGAGCTGTTAATGGCTGCACTTAGACAAATAATAAAGAGCCTTTCCTGGAACACTCTCAAAGCAACATGTTTCCTTCCTTGCATTTTAGTGGCAAATCTCGGACTATTTTTGCGAGCTTGGGGCAGTGCCTTGTGCTTCCTTCTCTTTTTTTGGCTAGCAGAGTGGAAATGGCTCTCAGCCTGACTGCTTTTTCCCTTGGCCTTCCCAAAAAAGCCGTCTGGGGTTTGATTGAATCCAACCTCTCTTCCCATTCCAGCTCCCAGTGGCAATTCCACGTTCTGCCTGGAGTCTGCCTGCGCTCCTGCATCTTCTCCCGTAGTCAGATGTGTTTCACAGCACAGATCCTGTGCAGCCATCTATAATGATCTAATTTATTGTGGGTTTATCTCCTCTTCCCAGTAGCAGTGTCCTTGGGGCTTGGGCTGGTGTCTTGAGCACTATTTGTGTGTGAATAGGCTTGTTTGTATTGCGGCTTGGGTTGTTAATGCTCCTGGCATGGCTCCCAGGTCTCACCCAAGTTATCCAAATGGAGCTGGGATGGCCTTGCCACTCATTAGTCTCCCGGAATGAATCCCATGGAGCTCAGGCTCATCAAAAGTTAACTCCTAGCTCTGTTTTACCTTCTTTTTTTTGCATGAAAGTGCTGAAGTAGAAGTACTGAGGAGCACAGTGAATGGATCAAGGAGAAGGAGCTCTGCCTGCCATTGGTGTAGCAGTACCCAGGTAGCAAAGACCTCTCTCTTTTGGAGGATCGTTTTAACAGCACCATTTGTGATCCAGTTCTGCTTCTCCTCCTGCTGACTGCTGAGCACTGGAGTTTCCCTATGGAAGTTACAGCCCTCCCTGCATCCTCTGCTCTTTACCCTACTCAGTATCCCGGGACAATTGCAAACAGGTTCTCTATTGCCTGTTGCTTGAAAGACATCTCAGATTTAGCTGCACCTTGGCTTGGACTTGCTCCTGCAGGCCTGAGGCTCGTGTCTGTGATGGGTTTTACACCTGATTGTCAAGGTACTTTGTAAACCAGTTGTAATCTATGGCAGTACGTGTCCTGCAGTGAGACGGGGCAGGGCGGATGCACTGAACCATCCCGGTGTCCTCTTTATGCCTGCAGGTGTTGCCCATCTGCTTCCCTCCTGCTGTAACTCAGCCATGGAAAACTGAGGCTGAAATTCCCTAAAATGCCCCTTTTCACAACTGGTTGTTCTTTTGGAGGCTGAAAATCAGGAGGGGGAAATGAGGAGCCCTTTTGTTTCTGCCCCTTTCACTGACACTCTTAACTTGCAGGGCAAGTCCTTTCTCTTTATGTCCCCATCTATGGCACTTTTCTTTCTTCCAACCCATTCTGCAGCTCATCCTTCACTCAGGTCCTCCCAGGTGAGTAAATGTTAGCAAGAGAGAGATGTCAGTCAGCAGAACGTGCAGTTTGCTTTGGTTTTCTGTTCTTTAAGCCCATTTTTAGGAGGTTGCTCTGCAGCTCTCTTGGGTTTGCCTCATGGTTGGTGCAACCTTGAGCTTTAATTTTGTGGTTGCATTAATGTAAAGTTATGGTTTATTCCTATAAATCCTAAGGCTAACATGTGCTTGTGCTGGTGTATCAGTAAGTGTGCTCGTGCTGGAGGCTGGACCTGCTCTGGCAACGTGAAGCACAACTATTTTAGCTTCTGCCCAAGCGTTCAATGGGATGTGAAGTATTTCAGCTTCTCCTGCAAGGCACAGGGACAGGAGTGTCAGGCAGCAGCATTCCTGCAGGAACAACGGTCACATGCAAGTACAATAGAGCCTTATTTTTAGAGCATTTTTCATACCAGCTCTATCCCCCAACGTTCAGCAGAGCTAATGGCTTGGGAGTGTCACAGAACCACAGCTGGGTTTGGGATGAAGGTGCCTTAAAGCTCATCCATTTCCAACCCGCTGCCATGGGCAGGGACCCCTTCCACTAGAGCAGCTTGCTCCAAGCCCCTGTGTCCAACCTGGCCTTGAGCACTGCCAGGGATGGGGCAGCCACAGCTTCTCTGGGCACCCTGTGCCAGCGCCTCAGCACCCTCACTGGGAAGAGCTTCTGCCTAAGAGCTCATCTCAGTCTCCCCTCGGGCAGGTTCAAGCCATGACCCTTGTCCAAAGCCCCTCTCCAGGGCCTTTTTTAGCCCCTTTAGGCCACCATCGTCTGGACATAGGAGGGTAAGAGCCCCAGCAGCATCCTCAGAGGGGATGAGGTGCCAGTTGCTTGTGTCTTTGGCAGAGCAGGAGAGGCCTGACTCAAGAGTTACAGATCGTGGCTTGAGGCTGCTCCAGACCTCAGCTCCTTGTCAGGAATTCAGCTGGAACAGTCTATAAGAGCTTCAGCAGCACCAACCCCACACTTCTTGTACCTGGATCCTGGTGTTAGTCAGCCTACACTGGGGTGTAGGATACTTGTGGTAACATGGAAGTGTTGCTGTAGGTGACTTCCTAAAGACAATGAAGAGCCTGACTGTGGCCTTCCCTGTGGCATCAAGCTGCCAGCCATACCCATGACTTGTCTTGTGGCTATGGGCATATCTCAGAAGCCAAACTAGTGCATTTGGAAGGATAAGGAGCATCTTGGATTGAAAAGATCCCTGAATGTGCTTTCAAAACCACATTTCCTGCTTCTCTTGTCTCTTCCTAAACTGTTTCCAAATTGAAGTTTGTCAAATGGGTTCCATGAGGTGCCAACACACTTCCTGGGGGAAATCCTGTTCAGGAAGGCTGCTCTTTCATTGCTGCTGTTGATGCATGTAATACGTCTAATTCCTTTTAAGGGACTTAAAATATTACCCCTAGGTGTCTGTCTAGACTAGGATAATGGGCTTAGTTTTTTCTTAATGGCTTAGTTAACATGCTTTGGGACCACTTCAGTTTATGGAGTGATGTACCAGGGGGACAGTAGCATATGGGCTGGCTTGAGTAGCTGCAGGAAGAATGGAACTTGGAAAGAAGGGGAAATTTTGGGTTCTGAGGTAAGTAAAATCCCTTCTCCTCAGCTGGGGGCCCAGGCAAGTTCTTCATTGCAAACAGAGGATCTGATGAGCAGTTCAGTTTGGGTGAGAAGAGCTTCTGCCTCAGAGCTCATCTCAGTCTCCCCTCTGGCAGGTTAAAGCCATTCCCCTTGTCCTGTCCCTGCATCCCTTGTCCAAAGCCCCTCTCCAGGTTTCTTGGAGCCCCTTCAGGCACTGGAGCTGCTCTCAGGTCTCCCCTTCAGGAGCCTTCTCTTCTCCAGGCTGACCCAGCCCAGCTCTTTCAGCCTGGCTCCAGAGCAGAGCTGCTCCAGCCCTCGCAGCATCTCTGTGGCCTTCTCTGGCCTTGCCCCAACAGCTCCATGTCCCTCTTGTGCTGCTGGCCCAGAGCTGGATCAGGACTGCAGGGGGGTGTCTCACAGAGTGCAGTAAAGGGGCAGGATCCCTTCCCTGTGCTGCTGCTCGTGCTCTGGGGGTGCAGCCCAGCACACGGGGGTGGTTCTAGGCTCAAGCCCACACTGAAGCCAGGTCATGGGAAGAGCCCCTCATCTCCTGGACGCTATCACAACACGTGCCTCCTGTGTCAGCTCAGTGTGAGCCCAGCATCCTGGCATGCACTGAGCTGCTCCACAGAACATTTCTCATTTATCTCCGTGCTAGCAATAGGAAGAGGCGATGTCCCAACAAATCAAGGAGGAGATTAACTTCAGGAAGAAGCTGTCATAGCTCTGTTAGCGCTGACACTCTGGATTAGCAGTGCTGCACGACTGACTGGTCAAGTGTGCCCTTTGGCTGGGCTCTGCTTGTCCCTCTTCACAACCATCCCCTTGTGATGCTGCAGTTGCTTTGATGAGGAGTTAAAGCTGCGGTTGAAGGTGGGACTGAGATCCACAGCAGAGCAGATGCTCTCTTGGATGCAAAGCTCATGTTTATTCTGTTTTCCCCCATGCTGTGCCTGCTCCAGAGGAGTTGCTCTCGTTGAGAGCACTGCTGTATACAAGTAGGCTTCAGGAAATCTGTGCTCTTAAATACCCTGTGCAAGCTCCAAGGGGTGTCTGATTATCAGCACAACACACACTGGAGACCGCTGTGAAGTGTGGCTTCAGCTTCCCTTCTTTTACAGCCAGCCTAGAGGTCGTTTGCATGAGTTAATAAGGCAAAAGAGACAGAAAACACACACAGGCTCTTGGAGCACAGTGTATTTGGGTTGAAAATGGCTTTTCAGCTCTCCCTGAGACAGCAGCAGCTTGTCAGGGCCGTGCTGACAGAACTTGGAAGCACGCTTCAGTAATCTGTCTGCATTTCTTCCCTTCACCTTGCTGTTTCCAACATGCTGAAACTCATCAAAGCAGTGAAATACTGTCCTGCCGCTGCAGGAAGAGGAATGGGAATGTGCTCCCAGTATCCAATCAGCTGCTTATTCTGCCTGTTCTTCAGAATAGAATTTATTGAAGCAATTTATCCTGCCTAAATGTGACATAAATCTGAGCACATGTATGTACATACCAGGCATAGGCAGTAGTGAATGAGCAGCTAAATCTTGCTCTAAGGAATGAGTGAATCCTCCTGATGCTTTGCAAGATCAAGTAAACGGAGGGCTTTGCAATGGGCTGCTCTTGGGTTTTAATGGAGCTGCTTGTTAGGACCTCAGAAGTCACCTGCAGGCAGCCCTGGTTTGTTTTCCTGCTCTCTGTTTTAGGTAGTGTTATCAGAGCATGGGGACTGACAGCTCCTCTGGTTCTTTAATTTCTCTACTAGCTTTTATATGCGTTGGAAGCACAGAATAGAATAGGATCAACCAGGTTGGAAAAGACCTTTAAGATCAATCCCAACCATTCCCAGCACTGCCAAGGCCACCACTAACGCATGGCACTGAGAGCCTTGTCTCCAAGGTGTGTGAGCACTTGCAGGGACGGTGACTGCAGCCCTGCCCTGGGCAGCCTGTTCCAATGCCTGAGCACCCTCTGGGGAAGGAATTGTTCCTCAGCTCCATCTAAACCTGCCCTGGTGCAGCTTGAGGCCATTTCTTCTTGTCTCATCCCTTGGGAGCAGCCCCTTCATGGCTCCATCGTCCTGTCAGGCAGTAGAGAGCGGTAAGGTCCCTCTGAATAGGATGTAGAGAGACCCTGAGGTTCTTCATGTTGGGGAAGGCTTGGGCTGCTCGGGTAAGGGCAGATCCATGACCTGTGTAATTAAGCCAGCCCAGGGTTGGCTGCTCTGTGAGATCCAGCACCCTCCCTCCATTATAATTCCTCTGCTTGTTTAACAATCAGATTTGTTTGTGGCTGGAATAAGCGCATCCTCAACCTCATCCCACGCACCTGAGCTTAAATGTAGGAGGGTGATTTAAGCACTCTTCAAACACTTCCAGAACTGGCCTCACTTTGACAGCAAGAGGCATTGTAACTGTCCTTTAACGTCTGGTGACTTTGCTGCTCTCAGCACCACAGCTCTTAACCTGGAGCTGCTTCATCGAGTCGCAGACTGGTTTGGGCTGGAAGGGACCTTAAAGCTCCTCCAGTTCCAACCCCTTGCCACGGGCAGGGACACCTTCCACTGGAGCGGGTTGCTCCAAGCTCCATTCAGCCTGGCCTTGTTCTTCCCTATGAGGGTGCTGAGGCGCTGGCACGGGGTGCCCAGAGAAGCTGTGGCTGCCCCATCCCTGGCAGTGTTCATGGCCAGGTTGGACCAAGCTGCTCTAGTGGAAGGTATCCCTGCCGGTGGCAGGGAGTTGAAACTGGATGAGCTTTAAGGTCCTTTCCACCCCAACCCATTCTATGATTCTATGTTCCTGGCCACCTTTATTGCCTTTATCCTTACACTTGTCCTGTACAAGGGAGCGTTTTGGCTGCTCGCCTGTTCCATTTGTGAGAGGGCTCTTCCTCCTTTGGGAGCTTGTGTTTGTATAGGCCCTGGAGTTTTCCTTGCTAAATCCACCCATAGGCCAGGGTTGTGGAGATCTTTCCTCTTCTTGCAGGAGAAGACCTGGCAGCTACTTACAGCTTTTGGTTGTTGCTTTGTGTGCTGCGGCCAAGCCAGTGCTCAGAGAGGGGAATCCCCCCTTCCCCCTTGTAGCCACCCATTTTAGCTGCTTTAGCACATGGTAATACAAGAATAATCTTGTTTTCAAGCCCTAAGTGATGTCTGTGCCTCTTCAATCCAAGCAGAAGGGGAGTATTTGCTGTCCCTCAGCATTCCCCCTCCGCTGTTCCGTCGCATTCTTGGAGCACTTTCTCATATGGCTCCTAAAAATAACAACCCCTCCCCAGCCTCTCGAGCTGCTCGGTGCGTGTGTGACTGGTTAGAAAGGCAAAAAAGGGCCCTCAAAAGGGCTTTGTGGCCACGTTTGGGTTTCAGTTCTGCTCTTGCCTGCAGCGAGCTGACATGTGTCACTGGAGCCAAGTGCCGAGGAAGAGATGCTGGAAGGGATGTGAAGAGCCGGAACGTGCTCGCAGAGGCAACCCCCTGAAGAGAAAGCATTTGCTTTGTTATGGCTTTTTAAAATCCTGCTATAAAGAGAGCAGTGGGGGGGGGGGGCAGCAGCATTTCTGGAGGTGGGGGGGGGTGACTTTATTTACTCTTGATTTCTTATTAATAAGGACAGCTTCACTTGTAGCATAATAGGAGTGAGTGTTTTGTTATCCTTGGCTATAAGCTGTGATAAACTACCCCTGCCATCAGCCTTGTAGTTTACCCACTAGGGAGCCAGATTATTGCCTTGTAAACCAGAGCACCACTCCTATAATCCCTTAATTAATTAAATGACAAATTTTAGTTCTCTCCCATTGAAAATATAACTTGTACATAGAGAGGACTTGGATTTATTTCATCGCTTCAAGCTCACGCTTTTTTTTTCCCCCTCTGTAGATTGTCTTTGCTTCTGTGTCTGTGCTTTCCTCAATGCCTCCATCTGGGGGGTGTTCCAGAGGTCTTTCCTATGCAGGGTGGTCCTGTGCTGGTGTAGAGTAGCTTCCAGTGTCTGAAGGGGGCTACAAGGATGCTGGAGAGGGACCTTCATCAGGGAGTGGAGCAATAGGACAAGGGGTGATGGGTTCAAACTGGAACAGGGAAAGTTCAGGTTGGAGATGAGGAAGTTTTTCTGTGAGGGTGGTGAGGTGCTGGAATGGTTTGAATGGAGAAGGTTTGGAGGAACCATCCCTGGCAGTGTTCAAGGCCAGGTTGGATGGGGCTTGGAGCTAGCTGCTCTAGTGGCAGGTGTCCCTCCCTGTGGCAGGGGGTTGAAACTGGATGATCTTAAGGTCCTTTACAACCCAAAGCATTCTATGAGCATCATCCCCAAGTTGCAGATGGTGCCACTGAGACGCACAAAAGTCCTTTGGCCCTCTCAGAATCAATGCTGGGCCTTAGTGGGAGTCCAGGCATGGAAAACTCCAGCTCTTTTCTCCAGCTGGGCTCTCCAAAGTCTAATTTAAACTTGACTTGGATTAATCCCTCTTCCTCAATCGTGCACAAAGAAACCTCCTTCCCTGCATCATTCATCAACGCCCTCCCTGCAAAGAGCAGCTTCTGCTCTTGGTATTTGAATTTTGGGAGCTTATTTAACAATTTCCTCTTCTTTTTTCTCTCCACAGCTTGACTCAGCTGCATGAAATATGGGTGACGACAGGCCGTTTGTGTGCAATGCCCCCGGCTGCGGACAGGTATGCTTCCAGGGTGCTTTATTGGGAACGTGGTGGTGTGAATCAAAGTGGCTGTTTTATCACTCAGGCAAAGAGTTTAAAGCCGGTGTTTTACGTGAGCACTGGAGGTAATCAGATCAGAGGATTTGCAGTGTGTAAATCCAGGTTATGAGCAAGTGCACTCCCAAGTAATGAAACCTGCCTTGCTTTGCGGGGTATTGGTATTCCACTGGTGTTTCCCACACAGCCCAGAGAGAACCCTCATCTCCTGTTAAATGTTTGCTGGGAGTGTTCCTCAGCTTCTCTCAAGGCTGTCGAAGCAAAGGACAGACTCAGCTCTGTCGGGATGCGTTTGCTGCTGTCGCATACTCCTTAAAGCAGCTGAGAATGTGACACTTGATGGTTTGTGTTATGTGAACCCCAAACTGCTGGAGTCTATTTTGGGCTTGCAGGAAAAAAAGAAGAGGCCCATTGTGAATTTGTCCTCCCTGGCCAAAGTGCTAGAGTTGGGTATGGCCTTGCTTTCCTAGGGCAAAGCTTGGTTCCATCGTGCAACCAGGAAGGCACCTCTCCGTTGTGTTTGGTTATGCATTCCCAAAGTTGAGTTTAGGGTCTCCCTGGTGCTTGGTGGCAGCTCTCACACTGTGTTAATGGGAGGAACAGGGGCTTGTGCAATTGGGAGCTGTTAGGACATGGAGCTTCTGTGGCAGGACAGCCCTGCGTGGAGCACAGCAAGAACTGGGTTTGCCTCTTCTGAAGCAGTGAGCATCCAAGTGCCAAGATGCCTTTGGTAGGGGGGGGATTGTAGCTTTTAATTAGGTATTAAGTGATGTGCACACACTTTGTTTTCTTGGCTGCAGCCATGGGATGTCAGCTTGCCAAGTGATTATGCTGGGATGCGTTTGAGAGCTCTTACCCATCCCCGGGTACTCGCCCATCGTCGTCCCTGCTTAGTTCTTTGGTGTATTTAATATCTTAATACCTCTTGTGGGGCTCTCAATTGAGATGAAAGAGAATTCTGCATCCCCAGGGCACATCCTTTTGAGCCTGCATATGGATTCTGTGCCATGTTTATTCTTAGAGCACAGAAATGGGGCCAAAATCTCATCTGGTAACTCTTGGAGATTGGGGCTTTGTAAGAATACATTGTTGTAACTCAGCTTTTTGGCCATTCTAAGTCTGGTCTCATCTGGAGTCGTTTCCATTCACTTGCAGGTGATCTTCTTCTTTCTTTCTTTTTTTTTTTTTTTTTTTTTTTTGGGAGGCTGCTTTTTATCTTGTACCTCTTTGGCTGTGAAATTGTGCAAGTCATTTCTAAAATGTATGAGCTGTATTTGAGCACTTAATGGTGTGAGCACTTCAATCATACAACCTTCAGCTCGGATTCAAACACGCAATTAAGGCAAACAACAATGTATTTAAATTTAATCTCCCCCAATCTCCCACAAATGACAGATAAAGGTGGTTGCTTCCTCCTTGTGCTGTTCCAGACTGCTGCTTATGGGTAATTCTGCCAATTCTTCATGTTAATATTGAAATGTTAGAATCGGGGTAATTCAGAGCACGATGATTCATGGGGATCCAACCTGACCTCGTGCACGGCTTCCTAGAACGTCCTTCACTACCTGCTCAAAGCAGAGCATTAAATAGTGATGATCCAAACTTGATGGAAAAGGTTTCCAGTGACGGGAAATTCACCAGAGCCTTTGGTGAAGTTGTTCTCATAGTTAATTCCTCTTCCTGGTAAGGAAAAATGCTGCCTTAGTCCCAGGCTAAACCTATTTAGCTGCAGCTTCCAGGTTGTGGGTCTGGTTCAGCGTTGGTTTGTTAAGAGATTTGTGATGCCTGTAGGTATGCACTGACTGATCAAATCATCCTTAACATTCCTTTGGACTAAATACACCCAGCTCCAAGCCTCTCCCTGTAAGTCCTAGTGTCTTCCATGCATTGTTTCATCCTCTCTTCTGTGCACAGCTTCACATTGGAGGTTTTTAAGAGCCTTCCCAAATCCTGCTCACTGCTAACATGCAGCAGTACCTCTGGAGGAGCTCGGTGGTACCCAAACCTGTCATCAACTAAAATTAACACTGGATGAGCTGGGCTTTCTGGGGCAAGTGGACTAAGATTGGGTGGCTGTGCTGAGCTGAGCACAAGGGGAATGCAATGGGTAGCTTTGGATCTTAAAATGAATGTGAATTTGAAGCTGGGGGGCTGATGGTGCCCAGCAGCTGCCTGCAGAGCTCAGCCTCTGAAGCACGTGCTGCATTGTTTCCCCAGCAGCTTGTGCTGCCTTTTGGCACTAAACTCTGACCCCTTGATGGGAGCCATCAGAAACAGGTTCTCTGTGGGGATTCTTGTTAAAGTGAAGCCTTAACAGGGGGCAGAGGGGGCTGCGCTTCTCTCTGCTCATTCCCAAAGATCCAGACCTTTGGCTTTAAACATCGCTCTGTGTGATCTGCCACAGGAAGATCCTGACTTCCCGCACGTGCTGGTGCCTGTGGCTCCTCTCAGACTCTGGATAATCCAGAGTTTTGAGCTTTCTGAAGGGAATCTGGTTTTGTTTCACCCAGGCGCACAAATGCACACCCAAGCATCCCATGTTCCTGCTTTTTCCCAGCTCAACACCCAGCCAGGCTGCCAGGCTGTGTCTGGCACTGGAGATGGTGAAACTTCCTGCAGGATTCAGCCTTTTTTCCTGATTCTTTAAGACCTTTGGGTGCTTTTCCCTCAGGAAAAACACCACTGGAATGGGATGGCTGTCGAGCCTCTTGGGTTATCACAGGGTAGCACTTGGCTCACCAGGCCCCTTCACTACATGGCTCCAGCATCTTTGTTTCTTCCTTTTCCAAACCTTTGATCCCATGCCCAGTCCATTGGCATGTTTTTATCCCTGCAGATTCCTCTTCTTTTGGCTATTCCTCTGCTTGAGGAGTGCACTCTGGTTTTGGTGGGAACAGGCTGCTTTGGCCCTGGGTAAATGGAGATGATCTTCTGGATTTCAGTGTGAGCTGGGGTAGGGGCATGGGGACAAACCCCCCCAGTCCTTTTCCACTCACTACAATTAGGGATCTGCCTCTTGCAATCACTGCAACGTGCTGTGCTGCAGCACAGGAGAAGGAGAAGGGGGAACTGATTTGCACGGGAGACTGGAGACACTGGGAAGCCAGAGGTAACTTTCCCCCTTTAAAGGAAGAAAAACCCCTATTTTCCTTCCCAATGTAATGTCTTTGAACCATGAGCTGCTGCTTTCCCTCTGGAGCTGATACCAGCCCTGTCTCTTATGGTGTATGTCCTTTTTCCTCCCTTTCCTTCCCTGTTTCTATGCAGAGAAAGGCTGCCAGGCTTTTCAAGGAGGTGAGGATGGGGAAGAGGGAATAGCCACCAAAAATAGACGAGCAGATCTCGCTGTACCCCCCGTATCATCACAGCTAGTGGGCTTTCAGTGGGGCTGTAAACATGTTTTGGTTGCTAGGTCTTGAATGGTGGCTATTTTTGGAGCCTGGACTCGAGATCGCTTCCTAACAGCGAGGCTGCTGTGCCACAGCTGACACCTCAATGTGCTGCAGATCCTGCTTTTAAACCAAATTCTTCTCAAGGTCATGTATGTGGGTTCTCCTCAAAGAGGACAAATGACTCTGTCCTCTTCCCTTACCCCCTTTCCCATGTCCTTTATGTATGGAGGGAGAAGTATCCTACAGCAGGGACATACCCCTTCGTGCTGCTGCCTGAGGATGAGGAGGGAGGTAGAATACACAGAGCAGAAGCCACAGAGCAGTGCCTCAAGTGAGGCTTTCCTTGACTCTCTTGAGTCAAACTAAGCTGGGCTGATGCATGCACACTCTGCAGCTGGGTCATGGGGAGCTTCTCATTGACTAACAGCCTCAGGTCCTTCTCCTCAGGCTGCTCTTCTGCTCCTCTCCTGAAGGCTTTGGATACTTGAGGCTTTATGAAGTGTCATCAAGGAGAAGCATCTTTATTAATAAGACTGTATGGGCCGCTCCTGTTGCCCAGCCTAATGGAGGGGCCATAATATTGAGTATCTTCTACTAGGAGCAGGACTTTCCCTAGCCCTGCCTCCCCTCTCCACACCATTTCCCTCTTCATAAGTAACAGGAATCATCACTGGGGTCCTAATTCCAATGCTCCAGTTACACGTTGAGGCCATTTCCTCAAACAACCATTTGCTTTTGAAACCTCCCCTTAATTTACCAGTTTATTCCCTTTAAACCTGTGGCACTGAGGTGATGCTCGGGCAGCGTCCGAGAAACGCAGAGCCCACAACTTCCATGAGGCTAGAAGATGATTTTTCTTCTTTGTGGTTTATTGTATCCTCTTATCTTGTCATATAATAGAAATAATGTTTATGGCATTGAGGCCTCAGCATCACTTGGCATTTAACCAACCTCAAAAGCAGTTTATTGCTTTGTATACTCTGCCGCCATGACCATTATCCCTTAAATCTCTATTGCCTTGTAATATACGAGGCAACAAATGGCTTCTGAGATTGGTTAAATGTGGAACTGAAGCTGAGGTGGGTTTTGTAGCTTGTATAATCCAAACGAATATAGATTATTGCTTTTATATGAGTCCTGGTATAGAGGAGGGGGGGGAAATGGCTCTTCTCTTGCTGAGAGGCTGTGAGCTCTTCTCATCACAGCTTAAGCTTTGGGATGGTCCAGGATGTGCTTGATGCTGTGGTCACTCCATGGGATTTCCAGCCATGGAGTCATGGCTGTTGGAAGTCTGAACTGTGATTTACACCCGTGTATCTTCATCCCACATTCAGGAAAGGACCAGCTCCACCGGTGGGAGGAATGAGACTTGTCCCTGTCCCTGCAGGTGCATCAGTTGCAGAGTAACTGAAGCAGGTAGGCAGGCACAGAGGAAGGAGTGCTCATGGCCCTTGGCTTTCAACAAAGCATCTTTAGTGTGATTTCAGAGGTTTGCTTTGTTCCCATCCTTCTCTCGTCCCTTTGTAAAGCAAAAGGGGAAGAAATATTCCCTGATGGAAGCTGCTAGGAGCCCCCTTTACTATTGGGAAGTGTCAGCCCTGCTGGAACTTGATGCCAGCCCTGGCCAGAACCATGCAGGACTCAACTGTGTGTGGTAATGGTTGTGCATTGATTTAACAGCCTCTGGAGATGTTGTTCCTGGAGCTGAGGAAGGGAAGCCAGAAAAACTGCCTAAGAAATTCCACGTTCAACTTGAATCCTTGAGGAACGCCAGCCTAACTGGCTGCCTGCTGTTAGAGCAAGCAGGAATGGAAGTGGTTATTAAGCACAGTTATGATACCCTGGCCTCCAGTAGGAATTGTTACTGTCCTGGCACGGGAAATGAATGGGACTGGACTTGGACACAGGCCTTTGTCCTAAAAAATTCAGGCTTCTAACACCCAATGATTCAATGAGGTAGGAAGCATTATTCCCTGGAAAGCTGAGCCTTCTTCTGTGGAGCAAGATGGGGAATGTCAGGCCCCAAAGCTGCACATGAGGGTGCCAGGCCAAGAGCAGGACTCCCAACTGCCCCTTCCAGGCTCACATGGATTGATGTTGGGTCTCAGCTCCAGGTGACACCACGACACAGTGGGGCTGGATGCTGCATGTCACCAGAGACCCGAGCTCAGGGCTGGCTCACACCAGAGGTGCTTCCCATCTCATCTGCTCTTGGAAGCTGAGCAGGGTCTATGATTCTGTGATCTCCAAGCGCATGCAGGTGGCTCCAGGCAGTGCCAAGACTTCCCAACATGCCCCAAAACGTCGCTCCCTGGTGGGTTCAAGCTGTGGTGGATGCTTCTTCTCTCAATATTAAAATGAGAAATGGGGGATATTAAGGATGGAGCAGGAATAAAACCCTGCCCTGAGCTTTGTGTCAGCTCGGGCACAGCGAGCACTTGTCTGTGTTAGCAATAGCATCACGTATGTGCCATCTCCCTACTGCACCCGGATGATTTGAAGAGCTGAGCCATAAACTCCAGTTTCTTTTCAGGGTTTGAAATGGAAAGGAAAAGGCTGCAGCTCCGTGGTGAGGAATTCTGAGCTGCGTGCTCCTGCTTGCTTCACATCTGCAGCCTTTTTATAGGAAGCTGAAATGAAATCCTGCAGAGAACCATGTTGGGGAAAGGTCTGTCTATGGTTTTACAGGGAGGCAGGTTTCCAGAGTTCCTTCTGGATTTCAAATGAAGGCCTCCCCAGCTGCAGTACCTGCACATGAAGCCCACAATGGCAGATGCTCCACAAATCTCAGCGCAGTTACAGGCTGTAATGGGTCCACATACAAGTGGTGTTTGGCTATAGTAACTCTTGAGGTTGTTAGCATGAAAAGAAGTGGATTAATCGGAATTGTAACTCATGTATTGTCAGCAGAGTGAAATGAGCTCTCCCACCTCTTGTTTGAAGGTAGGTTTTGGAGGCGGGGAGGGGGAAAGCTAATTTGGAATACGGAGAAGCTTGGGAAGGCATCTGAAAGCAGGAAACGTTTATTTTTTACACTCCTATAACTTAAAAACGGCCAAACCAATTTAAACCAAATTGGATAATAAAAAATATTGCTCCTGGGCTGAGCCCCTCTATGCCAAGTTCCAGCCTGGAATGAATTTTTATGGCCAAATTATAAAGCCCCTCGAAATGAAGGTTTAAAATGGAAATGTTGACAGACCTTTAACTACAAAAGCACTGTCATAGAAGTTCTTTTTTTTTCCAAAATGGCTGTTTTAAAATATAATTAAGACTTAAATATTATTTAATAGCAGCATTTCCTGTAAGTTAAAAATCTTTATCATTCCACTGCCTGGGATTCATTGCCACTTCAGAGCGTGCCAGCTCTGCTTTGCATTTGGAGCACGTGTGTGAGCGCTGAACCCACACAGACACTTGTCTGTCAGATGGAAATGGCTCTGGACAACATTCCAGATTCCCCTTTCCTAAATAAGAGCCTGGATGCCAAAAGGACTCGCTGGACCCCTGCTCCAATCCCATGGCTCCGGGAGGGAGCAGCCACGTGAGGCTCTGCCAAAGCTCAGCTCCTGCTAACATGAAACCCTCAGTGGGTTCATTCCTCATAGGAAAACCCGTTTTCATCCCCTCTGGCTGCTGAGGTGCTCAGTAGGAGCTGTGTGTTTAGCCTGATGGCTGCTTTGGTGTCCTCCATGCACACTGAGGGCACTTTGGAAAGCTGGAAACCAGCAGCCATAAGGAACTTGGGAGCTGCTTCCTCGCAGGAGTAAAGGAAGAGGCTTCTCTTTCGCAAGGGCTTCCCACAGGCTTCTCGCTGTCGCAATTCCCGATGCCAGGCGATGGCCTCGTGCCATGGGGCAGGATGATGCTGAGCAGTTGTCACCCCCCCCCCCCCCCCAGCGTGGGGCTTGGTTTTCATCCCTGCCCCTTGCTTGCGCTGCTGATTCCTCTGTTTCACTGCCTTGCCTTCCACTCCCTCCCCATGTTTAAAAATACCCCTTGGTTGCTGCAGCGTAGAGGCAGGGTTGTTGCAACACCCTGTTCCTGCTGTGGCACATGGAAGTGGAACTGGGAACAGTGTCCTCTCCGTTCCTGCTGGATTTCTTGCTCTCTTCTTCCTGACGGGTGAATAAGCTTTAACCCTGCTGCCTGATGCCTTCCTTGGGCAGCCTTTGGTATGGGATGCTGAGAGCAGGATGCAGAAACCCCTGACATCTTCACCTTAATGATTGAGTGCTCCTCTTCTTCCTCACCCTTCTGCAGCCACATGTGAAGGGCTGGGGGTATGAAAGCAGCTTTTCCCTTCTGGCAGGGTCCCAGCCACAAGCTGGGACATCCACCCCTAAGGCCATTCTGGTTTAAAGAGCAAGATTTACCCAGGTATGGTTATTCCATGCATTTCAGGCTGTTCCAGTGTCATCCTCCCGTGTGCACTGCATGTGCAGCACTAGGATTTGACTGGCAAAAGGTCTCTGGACGTGCTTGAGAAGGCTCTGCTGTGTGTTTGATGAGAACCTTCCAGGTTTGGTGGTCGAAATGGATCTGTGGGGTTTGTGTGTGTGAAGTAACTGCTTCGAGCTCAAACTGGTGTAAAGTGTAGAGATCAGTAACTTCAACTCGTGTTAGTTCCCTTTTAGTTTGGATTTTCTTTGGAGCATCTGGGCTGTGACTTTGGCTTCCTGCTCTGGAGGTACAATGAGGTTTGGTGATGGCCTTTACATTCCTGCCCCAGGGCTGCTCTAGACCAAGCCCCCCTTAGGATTTGTGAGCCAGATTGGCTGCTGCAGCAATGGAAATGAAGAAATAGCACCTTTGGATTTGACGAAACGGCTGCATTGTTTCCCCTCCTTTATCATCTAAGGCATGCTGTGCCAAGGCTGCAGAATGCCTGAATAACACCTTCAAATCTGCAGGAAGCAGCATTAATGCAGGGCCTGTCAGAGAAGATGCGATCGGAGGATGCTCCGTGCGCGCCGGCCGCCGCATCCGCGTGCTCTGCAGTCGTTCATTAGCATCCTTGTTCATTTTGGCATAAAACTGGAGTATATGAGGCGGCACACAACTAGTAAACCTATTTCATGGGGCAATAGAAGAGCCAGTAATGGATCTAATTGCCCTTTTGGAGCCCCTCTGTAGTCCCAAAGGATTCTTCAAGCGCTCACAAATCACAGCAGAAACGCATCTCCTGCCGAGCTGCAGTGCTGGGGAAAGGGTGTTGGGGGGGTCCTGGGTGAAGGGACCCATCCTGCCCGCAGAGCAGCAGACCCTGTTCTCTTCAGAGCTGCTTAAAAACTGCCTTTAACCTTCCTTGTTTTGGAGGAAGGGCGCTGAGGAGCATCGAGCCTGATTTCCAGGGAAAGCTGGGCTGTTAAACCATCTGCTCTTTGATGGGTGGCTTGCAGACTCAGCAGCTATAAATGTGTATTTAGGGAGAGAGTGCACACTAGGATATGTTCTTATATAGTCTCATATGTGTATCTACATATATATTTATATGAATATGAACATATTATATGAATATGAACATATTATATGAATATGAGCATATAAAGGAGATTAGATGTTAAAATCATGAAATGCTTTGGGTTGAAGGGACCTTAAAGCTCCTCCAGTTCCAAGCCCCTGCCATGGGCAGGGACACCTTCCACTAGAGCAGGTAGCTCCAACCTGGCCTTGAACACTGCCCGGGATGGGACATCCACAGCTTCTCTGGGCAACCCATTCCAATGTCCCACTACCATCATAGTAAAGAATTTCTTCCATGTATCTAATCTCAATCTCCCCCTTTTCAGTTTAAAGCCGTTCCCTCTTGTCCTATCACTGTGTGCCCTTATTAAAAGTCCCTCTCCGCTATTAGGAATAAGTTATTCACAATGAGGGTTTCCCCTTTCCTGGGAACATGACCAGGGCTGCAAATATACCCCCAAATGAACCCGTGCACTCACAGGGGATGGTTCCTTCTCTTTTTGCTTTAAGGGAGTTCCCCCATCACAGTTTCTGCAGGGACCGAACTCATCTCAGCCCTTATCTACAGCTCTTGCTCTATATCAGTATCAGTAATGCAGACTGCGTGTGCTGCTAGCACAGAGCCATAAATTAAGCCAGGCTTTTATTAACTTGCAGTTAGACTGATCTCAAAGCTTGCTTGTGGTCCTGAGCTTAACAGGAGCAGAAGGCTGTCGGTGACTGCATTCTCCCATAGCTGGCACCACCACGCTGGCTGTAGCTTGGGAGTTAAACCTCGTGTGAGCTGATCCTGATGCATCCATACCGGAGGGCAGGAACCATCCCTCATCAAGCAGATGAGAGCAGGGCACTGGGTTTGGAGGTGGTAGAGGGAGGAGGGCTGGTTGGGGGAGAAGATCTTAAGATACAATCGAAACCTGCCTTACGCTCAGGAATGGGCTTTTCTTCCTCTTTTGAGCTCTGATTTGCTTTCTTGGCCAGTAAAATATTTCCTTATTTAAAAGCAGTCTTTTAAACACAAGGCTGTTTGGTTTTGTGGGGGTTTTATTTGTCATTCAAAGCCTCATTTGCTACCTGTCAGCTTTGTGTGGTACTGCATGAGTTACTCCCCAAGCATGGCTGCAGCAAGGAGCTTTAACGCCGTGCCAGAGAATCACAGAATGCTTTGGGTTGGAAAAGACCTTAAGATCATCCGTTTCCAACCCCTGCCACGGACAGGGATGTCTCTCACTATCATGGGTACACTTGGTTTTCAAAGAGGTGCAGGAGTTGTCAGCATTTTCTATTAGGTTCTTGCACAAAATCCAATCAAGTGGCTGTGTAAGGATTAAAAAAGCAAGTATGGGGACCCTTCCTGAGGCTTCCATCTCCTTCCCAGCAAAAGCGATGCTGAAGGGGGATGCTTTAGGTTGCAAGGAGAAGGGACAGGAGTGTTTTCCTCCTGCTGCTGAGCCGCTGCATGGAGGTAGATGTTAGTAACCAGCACCATGACCTGGGTTTATTTCACTATCTAAATAAGCAGTGGGTTTCTCGTTTCCTGAGCCCACTTCCCGTGTTCCACCCTCGCATCCCAGAAGGACACAACCGAGCTTTGCAGGGGCACCGGGGGGCGGGCAGAGCCGGCTCTTGCCCGTTGGAAAGGCAGCTCAAATCCTCTCTTTTTGTCCCAAGGATGCTCTCGCTGGGATGGGAACGGGCTTTGTTGGCTGGAAAGAGGCCGCTCCGCCCCTCTGCGGCAGCGGGCGGGCGGTCCATGCGGCTCTTCCCGGCCGCCGCGATGCTGCCAAAGCGCGGGCAAACGGGAGATGCTGTGTCCTTATACACGGGGTAGGGAGAAAACACCCCCCTGAGCATCTCATTGCTGAAGAGCAGGGTGGAAAAACCCCCTTTAACCTGAAATGTCAAGTCCTTTGTAGAGATTTCACGTGAGAGCTGAGCTCCAAAGCGGGGCTGCTCATAGAGGGGGGTCTAATGGTGCCTTTTTGAAGCATTTTGGAGGGGGGGTTTGGACTGACATTTCCCTCCGTGGTTGCTGCTTTGCAGGAGAACCTTCCTTAAAGAGTCAGCTCTTGGGCTGAGGTGTAAAAGCTCACAATAAATACATTTATTTATGGATTTTATATATATATTGAGAAGGGTTGATTCGCCAGGCAGCCACCGCGTTATCCTGCCGCCGCGGGGGTTGTGATGCTGTAGCCACACAAAGGGCTGGTGTTTGCATGTCAAAAAGAGAATAAACCCCCACTTTGGGGGCTTTTCCTTCTCTGTGTGTAAAGCAGGCGGCACAGGGGTGGTCTGCAGCAGTCCTTTTGTGTACAGGAAGCAGCAAGCAGGGACTTGTTCGTTGCCACCCTTGTGTGAGTGGAGCTGGGCTGGAGGAATTGAGGCTAAAGCAGGGCCTGGGTGGGAGAGGAAAGGGCTGAGCTCTTGGTACCAGCCCTACAAATCTCCTGCCGTAATACATCTGAGGAGGAGCATCGTGTTTAGTTAACACCTGCTTAATGCTGGGAGCAGAGAAACAGCTCCACCACTTCCAAGCACTTGGAGCAGCTGTTTTCCTCAAATAATTTCTTTTATATATGCTGGATTAAAACAATAAAACCATTAAAGTCCTCACATTCCCCCTGAGAGTAAACATGTAGACAATAAAGAGCTGTGTGTGTGTAGAG
The DNA here is from genome assembly GCF_033815535.1 of Pezoporus flaviventris. NCBI lineage: Eukaryota > Metazoa > Chordata > Aves > Psittaciformes > Psittacidae > Pezoporus > Pezoporus flaviventris. The sequence goes on from NW_026893002.1 coordinate 218,906, forward strand.
GGGATGGGGTGGGAGAGTTCTGCAGCGTTGCAAAACAAGCTGTCAATTCATCTCAGCACTAAAGGCTGCAAATGAAACCGGTCCATCAAGGGAAGTTCTTGCAGAAGGCTGAGCACGGCAGGGCAGAGATTTGGGGGATGCTGAACTAGTCTGGGTTGTTGGTAGATGGGAAATGCATCTTGCGTAGCAGTTAGGCAGAAAGGGGGACTTCATGTGGGGGTCAGTTGAATAGCTGACAGCAATTCAAAGCATCACTTCTGTTTATCTGCTTAAAGCCCCTTAGTGTGGCTTCAGACAGGGAGACGAGAGCTTCAGCTGCAGTAAAACTCAGTTATAAGAATAGATATTGCAAGGACTGGATTTAAAGCCATCTAAGCTTTAAAGAGCAGAGCATGCCTCTGCTGCCTTGCTTGTGTGTGTCTTGCTGGCTTGTTGCTATAGTTGCTTTATGCTTCCACCTTCCCCACTGCTTCTGCTACCCCAGACATCTGCAGGGCCAACGCTGAGGATACAGCGTGAGCTCCTCATGGCGCAGCATCACTTTGACGTCTTCGTTCTGGCTTCTGCCCTTAGAAGAAGCTGCTAATTCACCTCCTCACGGGGGTCTTAATGCAGGCTTTTGTTCCTGAGGCCAGGGGAGGTGTTTCCTGCACACGTTTTTGGTATTAAACCCACTTTGTGCTTGCTGGGGTAGCTGGGCTCCTTTTTAAGAGGCTTATGTGCTGCTTGCTATAAACCTCCAGCCGTCTGTGAGCTTTAGAAGAGAATTTCAATGCCTTTTGCTTTGCCTGCATGTGAAATTTTATGCCTTTGAGCCTGGAATGGGGGGCAGCAAAATGGGAAGGGCCCAAAAGATGCGAATCCAGTGGTTTTTGGTGACCTCAGCTGTGTATTTCCACATCGCTGAATCATCAGCCCGTTGGCACCGCAGCGGGGAGGGGGATCTCTGCCTGCGAGGCTGTAGATCAAACACGGTGGGGAAAAGCTGATGGCAAAGCTGCTTGCGTTACATTGCTTCTATCTCCTCTTCATTTTGCTTGCACTTTAAGGGTTTATCCACTTTATTAAGGGCTGCAGGTGGAAAGGGGTGTTAAAAGGGTATATACAGGAGGCAGTTAGAAGTGAGTGAGAGCCTTGAGCTGGTGTGAATCGCAGCTGGGAGCTCACTCCAGGCACAGAAAGGCTTTTGCTGGGGATTTGACTGGGTCTGGAGAGCTGGGAGTGGGTTCATGGGCTCCTGGATGTAATCCTGCGGTGTAGATGGCCCTGTTTGTGAGCTCTGTCATCACAGGGGTTGTGAGATGTGTGGAAGTGAATGGGAGAAGAGCAGGACTTCACTATGAGGATGGTGGGACCCTGGGATGGATTCAATAGGGAAGCTGTGCCTGCCCCATCCATCCCTGGTGGTGTTGAAGGCCAGGTTGGACAGGGCCTGGAGCAAGCTGCTCTAGCGTGTGGTGTCCCTGCCCGTGGCAGAGGGCTGGAACTGGAGGAGCTTTAAGGTCCCTTCCAAACCATTCCGTGATTCTAGATATCTAATCTAAATCTCGCCTCTGTGTTCATATAATGATGAACTAGATAAGCTTTAAGGTCTCTTCCCAGGCAAACAGGCCTGTGATTCTGTGATTCCCCATGAGCCTGACGTGACTTGCTGGGGCAAACCTGGCACCGTTTGAAAGTCGGGGCTGTTGCCTAATGATTGCAGCTGATGTGGGGTGGGAAAAACAGGCTCCAGAGCCTGAGTGCGGGAGATGCTCCTGCTGGAGGCTGGAGGCAGGCAAAGAGCTTGGAGTTAGAGCCCTCTGCAACAGAAAGCCATAAATCCTGAGCGAGAAGAGGGTCACTGAGAACCTCATCAGGGTGGGAGCAGCAGCGCCGCGTTAATATGCCCATAAATCTACCTGTTACGATAAACCAGGTGGCTCTTCCAAGAGGCAAAAAGTGTCAAGCGTCAGGAATTGAAGGTTTTTTTTTTTTTTTTTGCTGCCTATCTGCTTTTAAAAGCTTAATTATGGTGCTGAGCTGACACCTGACAACTTATCATGGGCCTTATAAAAGACAGGGCTGGGGTTTGTGTCTGTATCTGGGAAGCAGGGGCAGAAAAAAAGAGGGAAGGAGCTCTGTGCATTGGCCAAAAGCACCATGTGGGGATGCACAAAGGAAGGATGCACGGCCCTGGGGAGATCGTTGTGGGAAGCTGGTTGTGCTTTAAGGGCTGCTTGGAATCAAGAAGGTGAAGGGAGGCAGAGAATGGGAATTGTGCCTTAGGGTAAGCTGTGGAGCTCAGTGAATAAGGGTGGATGGGAAGGGATGAGAGGGCAGGAATGGCTTTGGCCTGCTGGGAGTCACTGCAGGGGTTTGGTGGATTCCTCAGTTTCTCATTTCACATCTTGTGCTGGGATAGATGTGGAGACAGGAGCTGGCCAAAGCCATCCCCACTGAGCGCTTGTACCTCTCACTGCAGACAGAGCAACCTGCTCTAGGGGAAGGTGTCCCTGCCCGTGGCAGGGGTTGGAACTGGATGAGCTTTAAGGTCCCTTCATCCCAAACCATTCCATGATTCTATGGCTAAGTCAGTTATGTGGGTCTACACTTCCTTAGAGCATGTTCTTTCCCACTAAGAAATGCCACCCTTAAAGGGGGGAAAACCCCCAAAGCACTTGAATTCTATCTTCATTTGACATGCTGCTCTCACCAGACATGCTGTTGGAGAGGTGCAAGCTCAGGCCTGCAAAACCCACCCCTGTTTTCAGGTGCTGGAGCCTCACACACCATGAATGGGTGGGCACATACCCAATATCACGAATGAATTGAAGGAAATCAACCTTCCAGTGCCTTAAAAACCTGAATGGGGACCGTGGCATCCTTCTCCTAATTGTAGTGGTGTTCAGAGGTCAAGGCTGAGTCACGGAGGCTCTTCCAAGCTTCAGCACAATGAGAGCTTCCAAGCAGTGGCACAATGAGAGCTATTTCCCATTGGAGCTAACTTTTCCTCTAGGATCAGCTTTCTCCTAGCCCTGAAACAATAGTGCAGCAGCGAGAGGATCCTGTTAGCCTGATGCAGGCATCTTCTGAGCGGAGAACCCCCAAACCTCTCAGATGAGACCAAATTTAACCTCCCTTCTCCTTAACCCTTGAGAATTAGCTTTGGGAACGACCATAAGGGGCTTGGATTGGAGTTGAGGCTGTTTGGAGCAGAATCCACTGCTGGAATCCTGCTTTCCCAGCACTGCTTTCTCTTCCTGGGGTAAGGATGGAAAGGGAGACGTCACCATCCCATGCATGGGCACAGCAGCTCCCTGCAGCTCTGCCGTGCTGCTTGAGGGCCCAACCACACACCCTTGCTCCCGCAGAGCTGCGTTGGGTGCCTAAGATCCAAGCGAGATCCAGATCCTGCTTTAGGCTCAGTCCTGCTGGCTCCAGCCCCTCCGCTGCCCTGTACCTCCATTTCCAAGCTCACTGATAGCACTGGGGCAGCATCCCCAGGCTGCTTCCATGACTTGGCAGGGAGCAGGGGAGCGGGAATAGCCCGTACCATGGAGCTGCCAAAGCCTCTCCTCGCCCGTGCGGCACTGACAGGCTTGGCCACCATCCAGAGGCGGTTTAAGATCCCGGTGCAGCCTCCCCCAGCACAAACCCACAGCCCTGCAGGCAAATCCATCCACTCCAGGTTGGGGTTGAATGAGTTTTACACGGTACGTTCTTGTTTCTCAGGGTATGCGGGGAAGGAGGCTCCTGTTCTGCTGCTCTTTGCACTCTGAATCCCCTCGCACGCAGCCGCGTGCGGGGCCGAGGCTGTTTGCAGAGAAGGAGGGTTTTCGCTCCCACATTCTTCATTCAGGAGCTGTGGAGTGTTGGAGGCAGGAAGAGTGACTCATTTGGTAAACAGCAGAGCCACACAGGGGGAGGCAGGAGCCCAGATTGGGTTTCTGTGGTAGATCTGAAGCCTTTGGGGGGAATTCTTTGTTTGGTTTCCCCTCTTTTTCCCCCTTCCTTCTCTACCACCACCCCAGGGGCTCAGGATCCTTGCTCTGCATCACCCTTGTGAATAACCCAGCTGCATAATTCACCCTTTTCCTCCCTCAATGCCACACAACTTCCTAGCCCAGCTCAGCCCCAGCTGAGCAGTAGGGCAGGGCAGGAATTTCCCTTAGCCCCAGCTCCCATGCCTCTGCCCGCTTTCCTTAGGCTCTATCCCTCAGCTCCTGTGATGGGAAGAGACGCTGGGCTCCTAATGAATCACTGAGCTCCCACACTTGAAATACTCTCAGGGCAACGCAGCTGTAATTGCCTTTGTTAATATATATTCTTTATTTTCCTGCAGTGCTTCTCACATGGCTCCTGGTACTTGCGTGTGCAGTCGGCTCCCTCTTCCCTAACGCCCTCATGAAGGATTGTGCCTTCCTCCCCCCCCCCCCTTTTATTTGCTCTGTCTGGTAGGTAGGGGAAGAATTGATGGCTTGCCCAAGGTCACACTGCAAACCTGCGCTGCTGCTGCTGGGATTCGAGTTGGGGATGTAATAATGATTCACATCCACATTGGAGCGATCTGGGGGTTCCCATGGGGCCGGCGCGAATCCATCGGCACAAGCTGTGGAGTCGCTGACGTTGTGCAGCTCCACCTCCTCACTCACCTCCCTTAATTACCGCTGTGCCTCTCCTCTTAACTTATGTGGCAGCAGTAATTAATACATGGGTTTTAATAACCTTCACTTGCCTCCAAACAAGCCTAAAAACCGCTCCACCGTGTGGAAGGAAGTAATTGTGACGGCTCTAAGCGAGCGCTGCCGGCGCGGTGTGACCTCGGGCAGCTCCTTGCATCCATGCTCTGTGTCTGGCTGCAGAGACTTGCTGCTGCTGCCACGATGGAGCTGCCCACCGAGAGCTCAGGAGGAGCACACTTGGCTCCTCGAGGTGTCCATCCCCCTCGAGCATCGCTCGAGCACTGCAGGAGGATAGTGGTGCCTTGGCAAACCCTGCTTGCTCTCCCATTGAGATTTAGGAACTTGATCTTCCCCGCTCAGGTTTGAATCCTAGGGTTTGGGCTGTGATTCCTGAGGGAGCGGTGCCTCTGAGGCACTGAGGGCTCTTTGTCTGTGGGACCAGGTGTACTTAGGGCAAAATCAGGGGCTGCTTTCTCCCTGGGTGCTCCATGAACCACCTCAGCCATCTGCTGTTTGCCTACATATGCCCCTTGAAAGAGGAGAGAAGGTTGGTTCATGGTCCTTTGGTGCACTGCAGAGGAATTCCTCAGTAGCTGGAGATGGCTTTGATGGGAAAAGCGCTCGGTGTCCAACCCAGGTTAAATCCCACTGGGATAAATGTCTTCCTGGCCAAGCAGGTTGGCTGCTGGCTGCCCCAGAAGGATGGTGTTTGGTTTTGCCTGCACTCAGACGTGCCGATGCTCAGCTCGGGCTGAAGGAGAAACGGTGTCTACCAGATAGGACTTTATTAAAATCACCGTAAAGAGAAGAAGTAAAGTTGAGCTTAGAGTTTATTAAAGACTTTGCCCCGTGTGTCCTTGGCTTCCCTCCTCACTGCTATATGGTGTGCTGTAGGCCAGATGGTTGCTGCCTTCCCCCCTGCTGAAACACCTGCATTTCAGTGGAGGGGCATGTGTATGAGAAGCCCTCTGGGATATGGGGAGCTATAGAAATGTAAATTAAATTATTTACCTACTCGGAGTTAAATGCTCTGCCCTTCTGGCCAAGGAGGAATGGGGATGGGATGGGCTCCAGAACCTGCTTAACTCTGTTTAAATTGCAGGGAAGTTTTGGGGGGCACCCTCTGCATCTCAGCACTCATTGCCAGTGATTTGGTAGGAGCCGAATGCTCAGCCCATAAAATATCCTCTCCCTCTGCTTGTTGCTGCCTTATAAAAAATACAGCTTGTCTGTCACCTCCCAGGCACTGAGCTCAGGGAAACTGGAGTGTCCTGTGTCATGCTTTGGCGTCTTAACCCTGCTGCTGCTCTCCCCTCGGCTCACTGGAGAGGATGGGAGAAGCCCGACATGGAGCCGCCTGCATTAAGAGGGCAGATGATGTGACACAGAGAAGATGCTGCTGTGCAGCACCAATCTGTGATAACCAAACACCCAGCCCCTCAGAAAAACAGCATCCAAAGGCAGATGGTTCTCTCTAAGGAGAAAAAAAAAAAGCCAAATTCTTGTGGTTTGCACAATGTGCATCCCGAAAGTAGCGTTTGTTAAAGCGCTTTTTGGCTCTTTGAACGTGGCTTTGCAATGCCAGCGCCTCGTTCTGCCTGTAAACAGGCTGAAGTTTCTGCTGCCTTTATGCCCTTTTAAATCAAGGAAAGGAAGGTGAATTTGTCATAGGATGTAAGCAGGTTTGTAAAGAAAAAGGCACAGCCACATTGGTCCCTGGTGTTGCCTGAGCCAAAAATGACATCTCAAGGTTTAATCTTGATGCAGTTTGTGTGTGTGGGGGGGAATTGCACAAATGTGCTGCTTGCACCTAGAGCTGCCTGCAGCCCCTCTGATAGTCACAGGACCTGAGTGAGTAGAAATCAGCTTTTCCTGCTGCCTGTGGGAAGGGCACCGGGTGCTGGAAGCCCAAACACTTTGCAGAGCAGCATCCTGCCGCAGTGCAAGAAGCGGCCCCGCTGCGGCAGCGCCGGAGCCAAGCGCTGCTGCGGGCGCTGAGCCGGTGGCTGCGGCTCCTGCACAATTCCCTCTCATCCCTCTTTCTGATTTCTTCCCCCCCCCCCCCGCCCCAAGCACAGGCTGGAGTGAAACGACCTTGACTCCGGGGCGTTCTCAATGTAAAGCCTGCGCTGAGCTCGCAGCCCACCAGCAGCCTCTCCCCCTCCTGCAAAGGGCTTTTGTGCTCGAGGAGCGGCAGAGCTCCCTTTTGAATGCTCTACGTGCCATAAATGATGTGGGGTTTTTTATTCTGGAGCTGATCGCTCGTAAACCTTCACTCTTCCTCTCATTTATCCTGTTCAGGCTCACGGAGGTGTCGGCTCGTCCCTCCTCTAGCAGAAGGATGCTGCCACTGAAACCAGCTTTCCAGAAGCGCTCAGTAACCGGAGCTGCCGTGGCCACCTTCGAGCTGCACCGACTCGGTGCCTCGGCTGCTTCCAGAGACTCGGTGGGAGCAACTGGGCTCTGAGCTCTTCTGAAACCTGGCCTGGCGAGCCCTGCCATAGGGGGAACGCTCCAAGAGGAAACAGGTCCAAAATCTGTGTGTGTCATCTCTTGTAAGTGTAAAAATACGACACTTGAGCTGTGCCCTGGGTGCATTCTTTCAAACCAACAAGTCTTTGCGGCGTTCCCTCCTCGTCGTCTCCTTTCCTGTGGAAACGGGCCCATTTGGGGATTCACGTGGTAGATAATTGTAATGGTCCCCCCGGCCTTTAAAATCTATGAATCACTCCAGTATCTGGGCACTTTATGCACATTAGTGAATTAATCCTTACAGCCTCTCTGCAAGGGAGGGAATTATCGTTGTCATTGCTCAGATGGGAAATGGGTGAGATGGAGCCCCGATCTGCGCGAGAACTGGGGGGTCACATCACTCACCAGCAGTAACAGCTATAACCTTTGGGCACCCAGCCCTTCGGGGCACCCGTGACCCCGCATTAGTTACCTCGGCCGTTGTGCTGAGCGAACGGGGAATATCTCTCCAGCCTGCCAAGCGTCTGGAAATCCATCTGAGCCCTGTCAGCGGTGAGATGGATGGCTGGGGCGTAGGCAGCAGGTCTGCCGCAGCCGGGAAGAGCCGCGGGGACGTGCTGCTCGGATGCTGGGTGGGCTGGGATGAGTGCAGGAGGTCCAGCATCTCCCCATGGCCTTGGCCTTGCTCTCCCGTGTCTTTCCCACCAGGAGGTTCCCCAAAGTGAAGGAGGTGGGTACCCCTCGCCCATGGAGGTGACAGGAGAGCAAGGCAAAGCCCTGCAGTCCTGCATCCAACTCTGGGGCATCAACACAAGAGGGATGTGGAGCTGTTGGAGTGAGGCCACAAAGATGCTGTGAGGGCTGGAGCAGCTCTGCTCTGGAACCAGGCTGGTTCAGCCTGGAGAAGAGAAGGCTCCTGAAGGGGAGACCTTAGAGCAGCTCCAGGGCCTAAAGGGGCTACAGGAAACATGGAGAGGGGCTTTGGACAGGGGCCTGTAGGGAGAGGCCAAGGAGAATGGCTTTAACCTGCCAGAGGGGAGACTGAGATGAGCTCTTAGGCAGAAGCTCTTCCCTGTGAGGGTGCACAACACACAGGGTGCCCAGAGAAGCTTTGGCTGCCCCATCCCTGGCAGTGTTCAAGGCCAGGTTGGACAGGGCCTTGGAGCACCCTGCTCCAGTGGAAGGGGTCCCTGGCTGTGGCAGGGGCTGGAACTGGGTGAGCTTTAAGATCCCTTCCTCCCAAACCATTCCATGACTCTCTGACCCCCCCCATCCCCTCATCCCCGGCTGATCACATCACAATCATTGCTTTAGGGCATCACCACAACCGGATGGACTTTGGAAGTCAAACCTGTTGTGGCTCCTTTTAAAATGGGTGACTTTGAGCTCGGTTCATCCACACTGGAGCTCTTGGTGCGCTCACTCCCCTCCCGCACCGCAGTTGCAGGCACGTGCCCTTTCCTTTCGTTTCCCCCCCTTTTCCAGGTGTTTCAACCATGTCAGGCAGCTCCGTGGTGTCCGTGCCCAGAGTTAACACCCACCGTGCTGGGTTTAAGGTTGGAGCAGCGTCTGTGTTAACGACAGCTGATTAATTCAGCTGTGCAATGAGCCTGATGGAGACGGATTTGGCTCCTCGCCCCTTTCAGTTCTGCTCCGTACCCCAGCTTGTGCTTTCGGTGCGGTAAAGTCTTCTCTTTACAACCAGGCAGCCGTGGAACAGCGTGTGCTGTTGTAGCCTACACCCGGTCTCTATTAAAACCACCTCTTGGCTGCATGGCTGGCCCAGGGTGTTTATGTGCTCTGCAAATGACTGTCAAGGTTAAAAAATAGCTGTGCTGGAGCTGCCGAAAGAGGCAGCGAGCGCCGGGGCTCGGCGTGGCCGTGGGCTTGGATGCGGTGGCTTCGACCCTCCTCCTGCAGCAGAGCCGGTTGGAAGCTGTGCAAAAAGCAAGGCAAAACCCCTCGCAAGCCCTGGTTCCTCCCGTTGTGCTTATTAAAGGCATGGAAAAAATCTCAGCCTGCCGAAGCGCGTCGGCCTCCTGCGTTTCTTCTCTGGCTCTTGCTCTAACGGCGGTGGTGCGTTGGTCCAGCTGGAAGGGTTGTGTCCTATTAAATAAAGCTTTTGAAGGGAGCACGTTTATTGATGGGGCTGTCACAGCCTGTTTGAGTGAGGAATGTGGAGTGGCCAGCTTTAGGCTGCCTCGAGTCTCTTTTCTCCCAAAAGCTGTTACAGTCTCTGGGGTAAATAAACCCAACCCTGTGCTTCCCAAAACCCCCACATGCCATCCGAAGGGAGAGAAAAGCAGGACTCGGGGCGGTGGGTGGTGTTGAAACTCAGGTTTTACTCAGCCCTGGGTGTGAAGCCCTTTGATTTTTCGTTATCCCAAAGAGTTCATAGTCTACCTCTTCCTTTTAATTCCGACACCCACAGAATAGCGGGCTGAAATAACACTGCTGGATGGCAGCTGCTGATGGAAGGAGATTAAATATTAAAGCCAATGCTGTGGCTTTAACTCATTCCATTTCCCCCCCCCCCCCCCCCCCTTCTCCCTCCTCTTCCCCCCTTTCTCCCCCCGCTTTCGTTCTCTGTGTAAAATGACATGATTTAGAACTGAAGTGCCAGACTCAGCCTCTAGGTTTCGGCGTTTGGAAATGTATGTGGAAAGATATATTGTGTCTGTGAGCATTTCTGTGCAGGGAAAAAGAGAGCTCCCCAGCCTGTGAGACCACATAAAGATGTTAAATAGAGCTGTAACACGCACCGAAAGCAGGGAAAGTGCCCTAGAAAAAATAAAAAGGGGGGGGGGGGGAAGGATAAAGAAAAAAAAGGCAGCAGTGGAGCAAAATGAAACATTAAAATAAATTCAGGTATAGCAAAGCTGGGCTGAACCGTGCCCATGGTGGAGCCGGGGAGGGAAATGAGACCCCGTTCTCTGCCTCTTCCTTGTGCCACTTCCTGCATTGACCTAAGAATCTTGGGTCTAAACCAGAAGTGGGGATTTTCTTCCTTTTCCTTGTTCCCCTGGCTCAGGGTGCTCCATATTCCGGGAGCAGCAGCCTCCTGCCTGCTCTGTATTCATCTGGAACCGGCTGCTCCTTGCTCCTCACCAAAACCCTGATTTATCTTTCTCTGCTTACCGTAACCCACCTATTCTCTTGTCATCGCAAGGGCGAGCGGGGATGGCAGCCGAGCCCCTTAAAAACCTGAGGTGCTTTTGGGGCTAGAAACATGACCAAGTGTCAGTGCCCCCCCTTTTCCCTCCCTGTGTCCCCCCCTTCTCCTTTTCCCCAAGAGCGATGCAAAACAATGCTGCAGATTTGGTCTTTTCCCATTGGGAAAAGGACGGCGGCGCTTCGCTCGCTTCTCCTTTGTTTGGGGATGCTTTGGAATGGCCGGGATTTGTAGCGCTGGTTGGAATGGAGGCTGTGTTTGGAGCAGAGCTGAGGGGTTTGGGGAGTTGCAGGGAATAAAGGAACCCAGGGCATGTGTGTCTTTAACAAAGCCATTAATAAATTGTAGTTAAGGTTTAGATGCGGACCGGGTCTGGGAGCAGCAGCGGGAAAGCTGCAGCGTGCCCACCTGGAATTACACAGCCAAAACCTCTTCTTCCTGCAATACCATTAGGACCCACGAGCTCTGAATTTGTGTTAACTTGAGCCCCGGCGACGAGTCATCACCAAAAGCACCTTCTCCTATAGCATGTTTGAAGGACGCTTTGATAACACCCTTATTGCACCGAAGGGGAAGATGGATGGGATGTGTGCGGATGCGCCCGTTGTCTCGGCATTGCTGTTCCTTCCCTCCACTAACATCCCTGCTATGTCACACAGCTCCCAGGAAGGCACCGTGGCAGCTTCCAAGCCTGGAAAACAGGGATTTGCTTAATAAAGGCAAATAAATCTGAGTTGTAAATAAGCATCGGCGAGAGCGAGCGCACCCGGGGCGTGATGCTCGAGCTGATTCACCGACACAGGTGGCTTTGGGTTGGGGTTGTTTGTTGGATGCTTTAAAGAGACTCACGCAATCAGGAGGCTTGGAAGGGAACTTAAAGATCATCTGAAAGACAAAAGGAAGGGGGAAAAGGGCAGGAATGTTTCACTGCAGCAGCAGCTCTTTCTAGAAACGAGCCCGATGCCGCGCGGCTCCGGGATGCATAAAAATCCTGCGGTACGGCCCGAGCTGTGCCCTCAGCTCCCGCTTTGTCGCAGTCTATTAGGAGAGGCGCAATCCATCCTCGGGTCTTTATGATGATTTGCTTTAACCCCATCCCTGCCTCACCCCTTCCCCTGCCCTTTCCTTGATCCCGATGCTTGGGGCTGGTGCAGCCGTTCAAAGCAGCCCCGTAACGGATGATGCTGCCCTTTTGTCTGGGTATCAGCCCCGCGCACTCGGCTCCCCTACCCGGCGCATCCCTAAAGCTATCACGGGTGGGATTTTATCCTGCAATTCAGGTGGAATTTCAGATGGAGTCTTTATGCTGCATCCCCCCTCTCCGTGTTCCACAGTGGCCGTGCTTCGGCTGCGCCATCGGCAAGCTGCACGGCGGGCATCTCGCTCCATCCTGCTCCATAAGCCACAGCCTGGATGAGTGGGCAGGTGCCAGCTTTGCCACATACCATCCCAAAATCATTCCCTAACAGCCCCTAATTCATCCCTCCATTGGGCAGCAATAAAGGGGAGCCTCTCACCGAGTGAGCAGGGCGGGTTTACATCTCCGACATCGGTTGCAATGCTTAGCAAAATGTATTATCATCATCATTACTATTAGTATTAACAACAGTATTTGTCCCTCATCACCCAGAAGCCCCATGGAATGGCATTTTCCTTCCACACCCCACTTCCCACCCAACATGTCCCGCTCTGGTTTGGCTTTAACACTTGGCAGTGACTGCGTTACCGTTTCTCTCCGGGCGACTTTCCCTTCCTCCCCCTTCCCCATCCTCCTGCAGGATGTACCCGTTAAAGCCCCCCTGCATTTCTTCACCCCTCTCTCAATGGTTTCATTGCAGAGGTTTACAAACGAAGACCACCTGGCTGTTCATAAACACAAGCATGAGATGACATTGAAATTCGGCCCCGCTCGGACCGACTCAGTCATCATCGCAGGTATGCGGCGCTCCGAGCCAGGCCAGCGCGGGAAATAGGGCACATTAATACAGCATGACTGCAAGATTAATACCAGGGACCAGATGCACTGCAAAACGGCTCTACCTCCCATAAAACCCTCTTGTGATCTGCATTTAATCAGGAGGAAAGGAAAGCCAGAGGCTTCCAAGTTGCTATTTTTTTCCCTTTTTTATGGCAGTATCAGGTTTTGTGGGGTTTGGGCTCTTTTTTTTTTTCCCCTCCTCCTCCTCTTTTTTTTTTTTTTCTAGCTCTCACCCTTTTTTATTAGGACTGGAAGATTTATGGCCAAAAGGGCTTTCACGTTCCTGCGTGCGCTTTGAGGACGAGGAGCACAAGCTGACAAACTCAGCTTCCTCTCCTCAGCCCAGGTGTCAATTTTGGTGAGCTTTTAGGCTAGCAGTTAATAAATTAAAGCACCATTGAGCGCACCAGTTTGTGCCTTTGCAGAGCCCAAATGAGGAGCTCCTGCAGCACGGGGTCAATGCAGCCTTTATAAGATTGGGAGAACAAAAGCACACCCCCCCCCCATATATCGCTGTCTGGCAGCAGATCATTGCTGGTTACAGATACCCGCCTGCCTTGTCAGGCCCTGTTCAGTCAGGCTGCTTAGAAGGTTTGTGTTACCCCTGGCTGCAAAGGCTGTTGCTGAGAACAAGAAGAGAGGAGGAAATGCTTTGTGAAGCCTTCAGAGTTCAGAAGGGGAAATGGAGCTGAAGAGCCTGGCATCCTTTCCCTATCTCCAGCCCCACTTTGGTGTTGGAGCAGGAAACAGCAATTCAGTTGGTTCCGTAAAGCCTTCAACTTAATTGTAGCTGCAGGTAGGATCGTAGGAGAGCTGCTGCAGGCTTTGCTAGAAGGGCACAAAGCTTCCCCTTGGAGAGGCAGAGCAGGCTCCCGGAGGGAGATTTGGTTACAAGTGGGATGAGGCTCTTGGGAATGGATGGTGAAGAATTTGGGGCAGGGGCTGAAAGAACCCTCACATTCCTACAGATGCTTTTAGCTTCAGTTCCCCCCCTTTCTAAACAGGGTTCACAGCTTTTGCTTGCTCAATGCAGGGTGTAGCTTGGGCGGGTGGTGATGGGGGAGCAGGAACGGGGGATGGTCCCATCTCCAGCCAAAATTCCACCTGCTCCAACAGGGAGACAGCATTAAAATGATAGAATGGGTTGGGTTGGAAGGGACCTTAAAGCTTATCCGGTTCCAACCGCCTGCCAGGTACAGGGACACCTTCCACTAGAGCAGCTTGCTCAAAACCCTCCTCTTTGCAGCCCTCAGAGCTGTAGATTAAACCACGGAGTGATTCTATGATTCTCCCAGAGCTGTAGATTCCTCTTGTGCCCAAGCTCCAGCAGGTAAAACCATGGGTGGGATGCAGGGATTCAGTTTTAGCACAAGGAACACGGTCCAGCCCCTCTCCCAGCCCCTCTTGAGCCGATGCTCAGTGGGTTGCTCAGGGCTGAACCACAAAGAACATAATAAACCCCCCCAACTTCTTTAGCTGTGGGCAGTGCAGGACCAGCCTATTTAACGCTGCCTTTCCCTGGCTGAGATCTTGACGCAGCCTGAGCAGCCTGGGGGTTGCGGGGGCTATAAAGCACGCTGGCTTTGAGCAGCGAGATCCAGGCTGTTATTGCCCTACATTCCTAATGTCCTTTCTGGTTGGCTTTTATTAAGCCACCATTTTGTCTCTGGCTTTTCTTGTTCTCTCCCTCCCTGTTGCTTTGTGCCGAGCCCAGGGCAGCCGCCTGTGCGTGGATGTGCAGGAGGATTCAACGTGCGGCTCTCGCCGTGCTGAGCCTAAAGCAAGTCCTGAGGAATTGTCCTCTCTCTGCTGGTTAGAGCTGGTAGAGATTTGGGCTCTGGGCTGGTGTGCATGGCTTGGAAGGACATTGCTGAACAGGGAATGGTCCAGAAAGAGCCCGGAGAGCTGTTAAAGCCCTGGAAAAACCACCTCCTGCCGAGATCTTGAGCTGACTAAGTTTCTTGGTTTAATGACGAGAGATGTGTGGGTGGGGGGGAAGCAAAGTGTGCTCAGAGGAGACCTTTGCTTTATCGACAAAGGCAAGAGGTAGGGTTTGAACAGGCTGGGAATAACGTGTAGTCCTGTGACAGCGAGGGGAAGGAATCACCGGAGTGGCTTCCCGAAGACTCCCCACCCCTGGCTGGAAATGGAAGGGGATGTTTCCCATAGCCCCTTCAGCTCACGCATCGCTCCCGCGGCTCGCCCGGGGAGCATCCGTGCCAAGCAGCTGATGTTTTATGCAGGAGGTCAGGCTAAACGATGCCAGGGATCCCCTTTGTGCTTCCGAATCCATGTGCTTCTGCTGCCAGATGGATTCTGTCGGTGCCGTGTGCTCGTGCCGGGTTCCCACTGGTACCTGGACTCCTGACCTAACGTCATGCGTGCAGCACGAGGCTCACCGGGAGCAGGGCCATTGCTTCCTGCTTTATAGCCTGGGTGATGGCCAGAGAGATCATGACTCAACGTGTTAATCTGGTGGAAAACGGGCCCCAGAGGGATGGCTTTGGACAGGGTGGTAACGATCAGCACTCCCACGGAGCCGCCTGTCCGAGGATGGGATTAATGCATGGAGACAGCACGGGGAGGGAAGCGGCTCTTCCCGGCTCTATTCCATACACTGGAGCTGCTCTAGTCAGCTGGTTCCCTTCTCATCACTCTCTATTTGTAAGATCTGCTGTTTCAGGGAGATGAAACCTCACTGATTTCCTTCCTCGCAGCAGCAATTCAGCTGAGGACAGGCGAAAGCCCGGGATGGGAGGGACAGCACACGAGCCACAGGCTGGGAATTCTGCAGCAATCACTGCCTGCGATGGTTATTTAGTACCAGAGAGACACAATCAATAAGGAATGAGTTCCCCCTTTCTGAATCGTCACGTAAGACACACACCTTAGCAGAAAAGCACCCAGGCTTCCACAACACCCCATATTCTGGGGGTCCCCAGAGGGGATTAGGGTGGTTCAGGATGTGTTTTCTCCCCTCTCTCTGACTGATGCTTGGTGTTACAACCCCAAACAGATCAGACTCCGACCCCGACTCGGTTCTTGAAGAACTGTGAAGAAGTGGGACTCTTCAATGAACTGGCCAGCTCCTTTGAGCACGAGTTCAAGAAAGCTGCAGAGGATGATGAGAAAAAGGCAAGAGGCAAAGGCCACTGTTGTGATAAAACAGAGCTTGGTGCATGTTGTGAGGGCTGGAGGGGGGACAGTGCTGCTCTGGTGAAAGGCATCAGAGGGTGTTGGAGTGTTGGAGGTGTAACAGAGGCTGTTGGAGGGTAACTTAGGGTCGTCTAGGATTTAATATGGAACTTCATTATTTGAACTCAGGTGACTTTGGCTGGTTATCCTGCAATCCGAGGCCTGGTGTGAGGGGATTTCGATGGTTTATTACCCCTTCGGTCTTTCACGTCAACAACCCCCCCCCCCCAGAAAGCCAAGACAGTGCCCAGCATACCTTGCACCTTGAGAAGGAGGTGCAGGAAAAGAGCCAGGACTCTGCTAAGCAGCAAAAATTCACTGAGCTTCCTTTGGGATGGAGATGCTGAAGGCTGATGCCTTTAAGGTGCAATCAGCAGGGATCAGCTCAGCTGTGCGCCTTTAGCATGTGAAGGGATGCAAACGAGAGCATGCAAACAGAGCAGGGGCTCCATGGAGGAGAGAGGCTGCTCCTAACAAAGAGCTCCTTCCTACGCAAGGTGGTATCGATTCAGGCTGCCCCTGCCAACCTGGGGAGCGCAGGGAGGGGGGTGAAGGACAAGGGGATCTCATCGGATACCAGCTCATTAAGGCCATTTCCCCCTCCCTTTCGCAGGAGCTGAGGAGCAGCAGATGCGTGGTGGGCTCTTAGGCTGGCACATACATTTACTAAATTGATCTATGGGCGTCCATACGCTCGCAGTCAGCGGCGCTGCTCGGAAATAAACTGCAGGAGCAGAAGCCGCGTAAATCTTCCCTCCGATGGGCAACGGAGGAATTCAGAATTAAACCTGAAAACTGTCTTTCAGCCTCGCTCCTAATAACAGGGCTCTTTAAAGCAGAAATTGATCTCTCTCATTGGTATGCTGCACGGGCCTCCGCGGCGCGGCGCGGCTCTGACTTCCCTGCCTTTTGTTCTCAGCTTCGTGCAGGGGAGAAGGTGGCTTTTTGCTTGTGGTTTCCCATCGAAACGGTTGAGCAGCCCACAGTCTAGCCAGCTGGTTTGGAAGTCAGACCACCCATCTCCTAAGCTGTGCTACCCAAGAGCTGCAGCTGAGACCCTTGAGCTGTTCGCTGTTCCCTGGCTTTCGCTTCAGGATGCCTGCAGTCGAAATATTTCTGCCTTGCAGCCAGGCAAAGGGGGGTGTTGTGAAGCTTGGGGTGGTTTCAGGCATTAGGGGAGGCATTTTCCCTCCTAGAAAACCTCTGCAGAGGCGAGGTCCCCCAGCCCAGATGGCTTGTCACTCAGCAAACCTGGCCAGAGCTGCCTGCTGCATTTCTGAGATGCTTTCAACCGTTTGGCAGCATGGAGCCCTTGTTGCTGCTGCTGTTTGTGTTTTGTCCTCCCGTTCCAAGGGTGGTCTCGACACCAGCATGTTAATTAAAAACATAGACACAGCAGGAGCTTCCCTGGAGGCACTTTAAGTGGTTTGAAACTTTCCTGCATGTTAATCCCTTCTCCTTTGTGATTCCCAGTGCTTAAAGAGGGCAGGTAAATGGTTACTGCACCTACCGCAAGCAAAGCCCCTGCATAAATCAGTGCACCCCACTCCGAGCATCAGGCACATCCACAGATGCCTGGATTTACCCTCTTTGCTGCAGTTTTCCCTCCCTGGAGAGGACTTAAAATGCAGCAAAGGAGGAGGTTTAGGTTGGATGCTCGGACGAGCTGTCAGCGGTCGGGGCGAGTGAAGGAAAGCGCTGGGATTGATTGTGGAGGGAGGGAGACCAGGTTGGACAAACAGCTGTCAGGAATGATTTAGGAAGAGTTTCTCCTGGCCCGGATGGAAGGAGGGACCGACCTGGTGATTTGTGAGGTCTGTTGGAACCCAATTAAATGCAGCATCCTGCAGAGTCTTGCTCCGGTGCGTGCTCCTCCGGTGCTCCATCTTCTCCCTGGTCTCCTCTTCCTCCAGCTCTGAGGATGGGAGAGGTGGCCATTCCCTTTAGTTATCCCCCCACCTTATTGTCACTTATTGCCCTTTTCCTGTCCCCAGCAAGTCATGAACTGGTTAAAATGGGGCACGTGGCATTGCTGGAACTTGGGGTGGGGTGGGGTGGCAAGTTGCCAGGTTCAGGCATATGGTTGGGTTTTATTTTAATGGGGCGCTCATAGATATTTAATAACTTGCATGGCTCTTTGTTTGCTTTTGATAATCGGGTCATAAAATAATTCAGGCTGATTTATACAATGCTTTACAGCTCTGCTGTGAATGAAAGTGCCTTCTGGAACTCGCAGGCATTTGGCTTTGTTACCTGTTCTCCTGAGCAGAGCCCTTTGAGGAGGGGAAAAGAGCACCCAAAATCGAAACTATGGAAAGAATTGTGTGTGAGTTACTGAGGAAGCACGGAATGGTGCCATCCAGGGCAGAGACTGTCTTCTCCAGGCCTCTGTCTCTGTTTGGATGGGGCCGGCGCGACCGCCTCGGGCTCCCAGATGCTCTTCAGTCCAGATAAATAATAATCCTTTGGCAGAGCCGTAGCAATTCCTCTGGGAGCAGCCCAGTGCTTCCCAAACAATGTGAGCTAATTGGCCTTTCAGTCTGTGGCTGCTTTCCTTGTAGAGTGCTGGAGCCCTGGACATGTCTCTGCCCTCCACCCCGGACATCAAGATAAAGGAGGAGGAGCCGGTAGAGGTGGACTCATCCCCACCAGACAGCCCTGCCTCTAACCCACAGTCACCACAGAACAAGGAGAAGGTAGGTCTCCTCCACCAGTGCCCCATGGAGATGTTGGCCTCTCCTCTGGATGAGAAGAAGCCTTTTCTCCACGTGGGTGTCAGGGCTGGATTTGGGCTTGTGAGGTGCCACTTGTCTTAGAAAGAAAGAGTAAAGTTTGTTTGCTGAAATACACATTTGCTGCCCTGAAGTCTCCGTGTGGATTTGGCTACTGCAGAAGGTCTTGCGTTCACCCTGGGAGTGCTTTGCTGGCAGGGCAAAAGTGACATACAACTAATGCATCTTCTGTGAGGCCAGGACCAGCTCCCTGTGTCCTGGAGGGCTGGTGATTCAGAGCAGATTAGTCATGGAATCATGGAATGGATTGGGTTGGAAGGGACCTTAAAGCTCATCCAGTTCCAGACCCCTGCATGGGCACAGACCCCTTCCACTAGAGTAGCTTGCTCCAAGCCCCTGTGTCCAACCTGGCCTTGAACACTGCCCAGGATGGGGCAGCCACAGCTTCTCGGGGCACCCTGTGCCAGCACCTCAGTTCCCTCACAGGGAAGAGCTTCTGCCTAAGAGCTCATCTCAGTCTCCCCTCTGGCAGGTTGAAGCCATTCCCCTTGGCCTGTCCCTACAGGCCCTTGTCCAAAGCTCCTCTCCACGTTTCCTGCAGCCCCTTTAGGCACTGGAGCTGCTCTAAGGTGTCACATTATCCACGTGACATCCTCCCTCTGAATAACTTCCCACCCTAGAGATGCTAGCTGGGGCTGGAGCAGTAATTCAAGGAGGGGGATTATTTCCCAGAGGCTGCTGCAGACAGCAGGATCTGAACTGCCATGTCCCACTCCCTGCTCTGCCATCAAATCCCTGTGGCTTTGGGTAAGTTGCTCCCCTCATGCCTCAGTTTCTGTAGCACTAAACTGCTCTTAAGCCATCAGAAGGAAGAGAAAACCAGGTCACTACTAAACTGATAACTCACAGCATGTCCACTGCCTGTTGTTCCTCTTCAGGAGATCACCTCCAAGCCTGTCATCATTTCTACACCTACTCCAACCATCGTGCGGCCCGGCTCGCTGCCCCTCCACTTGGCTTACGACCCGCTCCACCCTACGCTGCCTTCCCCAACCTCTGTCATCACCCAGGCTCCCCCTTCCAACAGACAGCTCGGGTAAGTGCAGGGGAGCTTCCTCCTGTCCCATCAGGCTGCCTGGGCAGTAATTAGGTGCCTCAATCAGTTCCTTGATGATCAGAACAACCGAGGGGCTGTGGTGCCCGCTGCGGCTGCTTGGGCATAAGGGCCTCGCTGCAGCACTTGTCTGCAGAAGCAGAATGGGGTGGGAGTGCAGGAAGCAGGAACTAATTGTCTCCGTGTAACGAAACGAGGCAAAACCCACCCCGGGGAGGAATTAGAGCCAGTCCCCCACCATGCTGACATGCCACTTGTTGTCTATGGTGAGAGCAGGGCTTGGCTGGGGACTCCCAGGTTGCTTTTGGAGACTGCCACGGCAGCGGGAGCAGCAAGAGGAAATTGTCTGCCTCTTGTAATGGCTTTGGGACTTTCTCAGGCAGCTGTTGCCTCTGAAGTGTAACCTCTCCTGCAACCTGCTGGCCTCCTCTGTGGTCAGCTCCTGCCTCGGGAGCTGTTTGTTTCGGCACATCTAATGACCTGCTCCTTGTTGCTCCTTTAACAATCTGGAGCCAAGGCTCCAGAGCAGTCGCTGCAGCAGTTACGAGCCCTGTCCCACTGGTGGGTAGCTCCAGCCCTGCACATAAAAGGAAGGAGCCTAAAGGATGCAGGAAACACATTACAGGGAGCCCTCAGGAGACATATATTTAGCTCCACTTCTATTTGGTGTCAGGATGCATCTTTTTTGCTGTGGTCCTGGCCTCTCTCTAATTACCCTTGTTTGAGGCTGGCTCCTTACATTAACCAGCCCATTTGTTCTGGCTGTCAGTTCATATTTGTATGTATGGTTTTTTTGCTCTGACCCCCTGGCACCATCAATCCCGATTTCCTGATGGAAAGTTTTAAATCCTGTCCTGAGGCATTAAGGGGTTAAGTGATTGTCCGGAGGTTTTCCAAAGGGCATTCTGTAACCCAGCCCAGGCACCGACTCCTGAGGCTGTTTGGAGTCCCCTTGTGCTTCGAGGCATGCAGAAAGCAGAACTGGAGTAAGCTGGACTTGAATATGATTTTATATTCCCTTTGTAGCCCACGGGGGGTCGATCCCTCCTCAGGGATGGGGTTGCAGCTTTGAGTGTCCCTGCATTGGGGCTGGTGCAGACGTGGCAGGGCTGTCAGCGTGACAGAGATGGAGGGGAGGCTGTGACCTCCCTGTAACTCGCCTTGTTAGGCTGGGATTTTCAAAAGCAGCCTGGAGGATTTGGGATGCCCAATAGAAATGAATGAGAGGCGAGCGTTCGCGTTCCCAAGGCAGCCTTAAAAATTCCAGCCTGAGTTATTGGCACCATGAACTCCCCCCTCCTCTGACCCACAGCTCCTGCTGCTCCCCACCCTGCCCTTACTCCATGCCAGCACAGCTTCCTCGGAGGAGTCAGCCCAACCTCCTCCATCCCTTTTTCATCCTTCCCCCAAAGTCCTGCTGCTCCCAGCAGCTCTGCTCTGCTCTTCCTGGCTCATCTCTGCCTCCATTCGGTTCCCTGCTGCGCTGCTAGGAACGGAGGAGGAGCAGGACATCAGCCCTTGCTGGCAGAGGGGTGGTTTCCTTCCTCTCCCTGTCGTCTGGAGCACATCAGCTCCAGCTTTTCCTCTGTTCTCCTAGAAAGGCTGAGTCGGGAGGCTCAGAGCAGGAGCACAGGGAGGTTTTAGATGCTCTGAAGTGCAGGCGGGGAGTGCGTGCTGTTGCCACAGGCAGGAACATTGCATTTCACTGCAGAACAATCTGCAAGGGAAGAATTCTAAGGAATTGTAATCTGTCACAGTTAGGCTCCAGTGGGATCTTCTCCTCCCTCAGGGAGTGGGGCTGTTCCTGTCTCCCAGAGCAGACACAGATCAGCTCTCTCCATCCCACTCTGGGTTTGGGAGGTTTTCACTGGAATCAGATTCAGAAGCGGTTTTTAATGGGAACTAAATCAAAGAATCATGGATTGGGTTGGGTTGGAAGGGACCTTAAAGCTTTCCCAACCCCTGCCACTTGCAGAGACACCTTCCACTAGAGCAGCTTGCTCCAACCTGGCCTTGAACACTGCCAGGGATGGGGCAGCCACAGCTTCTCTGGGCACCCTGTTGCCAGCGCCTCAGCACCCTCACAGGGAAGAGCTTCTGCCTAAGAGCTCATCTCAGTCTCCCCTCGGGCAGGTTGAAGCCATTCCCCTTGGCCTGTCCCTACAGGCCCTTGTCCAAAGCCTCTCTCTGCATTTCCTGCAGCCCCTTTAGGCACTGGAGCTGCTCTAAGGTCTCCCCTTCAGGAGCCTTCTCTTCTTCAGGCTGAACCAGCCCAGCTCTCTCAGCCACAGGAGATGAATCCCTTGCAAGCCCTCTCCTGGGTGCTCAGCAAATGTGGCTCACAGGACCAGAAGTTCCTGGTAGGCAGGAGCAGCCCAGATCCCGTCTGCTTGGTGCAAGGCTCAGCCCATGAGGACACTTCTCATCTCTCCAAGGAGGAGCTGCAGCAGCTCTTGGCTCTGCTTTTCTGTCTGTTCAGGTGGACACTGTGCCTCAGCCAGCATATTTTACCCAGCCTGTGTACACCCAGGGGCACATCATATCCCAGGGCCACCCACATCACTGCCAGCCCCGAGTGAGGAGCAGCAGCTGGGATCACCCCAGGGAAGGGAAATGGGAAAAGGAGCCCAAATCTGCTAACCAGAATGAACTTGTGCTTGTGCCCTTGAGCTCGGGGGGCTGCCGGGACAGCATAAACTTGAAGCCATCCATGTGAACTCCAACTGTTGTTTCTGCAGGTCTCCCACAGGATCCCTGCCCCTTGTCGTGCAGCTTGCAAATGGACAGACCATGCCCGTGCTCCCAGGCCCTCCCGTGCAGATGCCTTCTGTTATATCGGTGAGAGAAGCTTCCAGCACAGCCCTGCATGGCAGAGGAGGGGACAGCGTTTTGCTCCTGCCAAATAGATGCAGACGCTTCTCATTTTGTCAGCGTTAAAATATATCTCCCCCTCTGTGCAAGATAAGGCTTGGAAGAGGAGGAGGAGGGGGGCAGCTCTGGCAAGGCAGCAATAGCACGTCCATCACACTAGAGGGCAATAAGTCTGGAATAAAACAAAGCTTTGCCCGGACAGATGGCTCATGCCATTGATCCGGAGCTGGGAACTGCAGGATCCCTGATTAGCTGCTTCCATTTGGAACAGCGTACCTCAATTGAAAGCGTTGGAGCTTGCAGAGAACATGTTGGTTTTGCAGGCTAGGAAAGCCACCCTAGCTTTGCCAATGGGCTAAAGAGCTTTTGCAATATCAGCCGTGAGGGGTGTGCTTTTCCATACGGAGAATTTTCCATGCTGCAGAGCTCAGGAGCAGATTTGCCTGGTGGGTGGGTGCCTTGTCCCTCTTCTGAGTGCTTCAGCTCCTGACCAGGCAGCCCATGTGGATCCTGCCTGTCCTGCTGGGCATGTAACGGGCAAAACCTCCTGCCTCAGGTAACAGGAACGTTGATGTCAAAGCAGGCAGATGCGCAGGCAGCTCAGCTCAGCTTGTAGGCATGGAAACATCTTCAAACCTTCCTGTTTGTTTGAAACACACCTTGTGTTTTCTAGTATCACAGTCGTGGAATGGTTGGGTTGGAAAGGATCTTAAGATCATCCAGTTCCACCCCCTGCAATGGGCAGGGACCCCTTCCACTGGAGCAGCTTGCTCCAAGCCCCTGTGTCCAACCTGGCCTTGAACACTGCTAGGGATGGGGCAGCCACAGCTTCTCTGGGCACCCTGTGCCATCGCCTCAGCACCCTCACAGGGAAGAACTTGTGCCTAAGAGCTCATCTCAGTCTCCCCTCTGGCAGGTTAAAGCCATTCCCCTTGTTCTGTCCCTACATGTAGTGCTTTACAACAGCACACCTGAGTGGCTCATAAAAGCAAGTGCATACTCTGGTTTTTCCCCTCTTTGTGGAGGGAGAAAGCTTTGTGCAGGGATGCTCTGCCTTACCCTTGGTGTTGTGGCCGCTTTGCAGTAGAGCTATGCTGAGATCTAGAGGGGATCTAATACCCTCCCACTGTATCCGCTCTCCTGTGCTGGTGGGGAAAAGCCCTCTGGGAGGGAAGGGAAAGGAAGGGAAGGAAAGGAGGCTTTAGAGCTGCCCTCCTCCTGTCCTCAGTGGTTGAGATGGCTGGGTGATTCTGAAACAGGCACCATGGCCACCAAAGGAGTGGCTGCTGGCCTTCAGTGACAGCAGCAGGAATTGATGGCAGCAGTTAAAGGCTGTGCCTTTGTCAGGCTTTATAAATGGGCTCAGTTGGGGAATTATGACAGAGCTGCTTCACGGAGCGCGGCCTGAAAGCCCCTGAGCTTCCAAACCCCTCGTGTTGCTTCCTCCCCGATAGCTGGCTCGGCCGATGTCCATGGTGCCAAACATTCCCGGGATTCCTGGGCCGCCCATCAACAGCAGCGGGTCCATTTCCCCGTCAGGACTTCCAGTGCACTCAGAAGCCAAAATGGTAAGTGTTTGAATCCATGCTGGGGAGGGCATCACGTCCCTGGTGTTGTCCCCGAGTCTTCAGTGGCTTCTTGGAAATCCTGCCGAGCCATCAGAGCATCTTCCCATTCCAGGAGCAGGTGTTGGAAATGCCACCAGGAATATCAGGCTCATCAGCACTGCGGCTCTGGCAGGCAGAGGAGGCACGTTGTTGTCAGGGCAAACGTCAGCCCCATCCTAAATGCGCCTCTTTAGTTCTAGTTCCAAAATAACAGATGGGTTGGAGGTGGGCTTGAGGAAGGCAGAGCCAAGAGAAGAGATGTTGCGCTGTAATCCAAGGATCCTGGGAATGGCTTTCATGTAAATCCCTTTCAAAGCTTATAAAAGAGTTTTCCTCTCTTGGTTCCTCATGACTCAAGCAAGGTGGAAGAAGAGGGGGGAGCAAACCCAGGCCAGGTTGGATGAGGCTTGGAGCAGCCTATTCTAGTGGAAGGTGTCCCTGCCCATGGCAGGGGCTTGGAACTGGATGAGCTTTCAGCTCCCTTCCAACCCAACCCATTCAATGATTCTCTGATTCTGTGACACCCCCCCCCCCCGATTTTTTGGCCTGGATGGGGTGGAGCTGTTTGCAAACCCACCTCTTAGAGCTGCTCACTGTTGTCACTGCTCCCACTGCACCCTGTTTTGGTGTCTGCAGGATCCAGGGGCAGATCAGAGCTACAGCGCTGAGGCATAGAGGAGCCATCCTGCCCCACTGGCCTGTATCTGGCTGCTCTGGCTGCTTGCAAGACATGGTCTCAATCATGTGTAGGTCCTTCTCCATCCCAGAAGGACCCTTCTGCGGGTGATGAAGGACAGTTGGGCTCTGCAGCCTGTTCAGTCCATGGTCTGTCTGCAGATCCTGCCAGCTGGGAGTTGACTGGTGCCAGCTGCAGTAGTAATTTTGGGATGTGGACACCTGTCTGCTTGGGTCTAAGCTGAAAGCTGCCTTTGGGAAGGCCAGATGGTGATGGCTTTCGGTTGGATTTGAATCAGCCACATTCTCTGAAGAGCCCAATCCCCATCACTCCTGGGGTGATAGAGGAGCCGGTTAAAGCCTTCACAGCATGGAGAACAGGTCCCCTGATGTCCTTTTTCCTCCTTTAACAGAGGCTGAAGGCCAGCTTGGCGGCGTCTTCCTCACTGAACGGCAGCAACCTGGTGGTGGGCTCAGCCAGCACGATGGTGACCGCACGTCCGGAGCAGAGTCAGATCCTTGTCCAGCACCCTGATGCCCCTTCCCCAGCTCAACCACAGGTCTGCTGCTGCAGGGCTGGAGCTGCTGGGGTGTTCCAGGGCCTTGGGGAAGGCAGGGGAAAACCTTGTGGCTTCCTGTTTTGCAGAATGGGTTAAAAAGCCTTGTTTTTCAGTGCTGCTAATGCTCTCCAACACCACCAGGCAGCAAACTTCAGCAACACGTCCATTTGCTTGACAAGGTCTGGAGTTTGGAAAGAATATTTTCGCTCTCTTCTCTCTGCTCAATTACTGGGGTTAAATGCTCCCCTCTTAGGCAATCAGCTCCAGTAGCTCCTGCCAGCTCACCAAATGCCAGCTTTCCAGCAGGATCGCCACCTGCTCCATCAGTTAGATAGGCTTCCAAAAGTTTAATATCCATATGCTGCCTGACAGCGAGTACCCGAGTGGAGCTGCACTCCCTGATTGTGGTGGTGTAATTACAGAGCCCTCGCAGAAGCACCAGCAAGGTTGTGCCTTTGCCCTCCCTGACTTTTCCCTTTGTTCTCCCCATATCAAAGCAGGAAATGTGTCGCTTTACTTATGCCAGTTGCCTCTGAGAGCTTCTTTAGCTGGAGGTATCCAGGGCAAATTGAACCCAGCTTCATTCTGAAAGCAGATGATCCGCTCCCAAGCTGGAATTTGTTTGTGCTCTGTGGATGAGTTACTGAACCCAAGTGGAGACGGAGCTTGGACCCGTGCGTGGTTGCGTGCGTCAGAGTGGGATTGAGTGCTCCCAGCCCTGCAGCTGGATGTCACCCTCTGGCAGCTGATCCCTGAGCCCTGCCCATGTGGGAGTCCCCAAAGTGCTTTTAAAACTCTAAGTGAAGTCAAAAGGAAGGTGGTTTCTCTGTGTGGTCATTTACCACCTTAGCTCCTTGGCATGGAGGGGAGGAAACTCCTGCTCTTGGTTACGTGCCGTTAGGTGACTGTAGGAGTTTGGGATTTAACTAATTCCCTGACATTCACCCATTCACTGGCTTCAGGATCCCAGAGAGTTCGTTTAGGAAGTTTGCAGACTCCACTGAGGAAGGGCTGCCAGAAACACCTGGGAAAGGCTCTTTAGAATCATAGAACCAACCAGATTGGAAAACAGCTTTAAGCTCATTAAATCCAACTGTTCCCCAGCACTGCCAAGGCCACCACTAATCCGTGGCACTGAGGGCCTCATCTGCACGGTGTGTGAACTCTTGCAGGGACGGTGACTGCAGTCCTGCCCTGGGCAGCCTGTTCCAATGCCTGAGCACCCCTGGGCTGGGTTTGGAATTGTTCCTTATCTCCATCTAAACCTGCCCTGGTGCAGCTTGAGGCCGTTTCCTCTTGCCCCATCCCTTGGGAACAGAGCCCAGCCCCCTCCTGGCTCCATCCTGCTGTCAGTGAGCAATCAGGTCCCCCCTGAGCCTTCTCTTCTCCATCTGAACCCCCCCCGATCCCTCAGCCGTTCCCCATCACCCCTGTGCTCCAGGCCCTGCACCAGCTCCGCTGCCCTTCTCTGGCCCCGCTCCAGCACCTCAATGTCTCTCTTGTAGTGAGGAGCTCAGAGCTGTCCATCCTTTCTCTGTCCATCCTTCCCTTCCCTCACAGCATCCTCTCATTGCTCCACAGCTCCTCACCAATGGGAGCTGATGGTGATTGGGGTCAGATCAGAGGCTCTGTCCTTTCACCTGGGTCAATCAGTGCATTTTACTCCTGAAACCTCAGCAATCAGCCTCAGCAATCCACCTCACCTGGTTGAGCTCTTGCTGCCTACAAAGCCTGGTGCTGAGTCCATCCATGGTCTTTAGCCCTGTGAGTTTGCCATCCCTCCTCTTTGGCTGTCTCTTGCCTTTTTCTGGCCCCGCTCCAGCACCTCAATGTTTCTCCTGTAGTGAGGGCTCAGAACTGAACTTTATCCCCAGCTCCCCTGTCTGCCCTCGCTCCATCACTGCGCTGGGCAGCTCTGGCTGCTCTGCAGAACCAGATCTCTTTTAACGCCGGTCTCCTCTGCCGAGCCTGGTTGTGCTGCTGTGTGCCTGCCTGCCCTTCAACGTCTCTTTCACCACCAGGTTTCCCCAGCCCAGCCCACCCCCAGCACCGGCGGGCGGCGGAGGCGCACTGTGGATGAAGACCCGGATGAGCGCCGGCAGCGGTTCCTGGAGCGGAACCGGGCAGCAGCCTCCCGCTGCCGTCAGAAACGCAAGCTCTGGGTGTCCTCCCTGGAGAAGAAAGCTGAGGAGCTCACGACCCAGAACATCCAGCTGAGCGTGAGTATGTAACCGAGGCTGAGCACAGCCCCTTGCCAGCGTTAGGACCGTCACTCTGCAGGGAGCGGCTTCCCCCGTGCTGCGAGGACAGCGTGCTGCTGTCTGGAACAGGAGTGCTGCCTCTAGATTTCATGGAAGGATTTGGGTTGGAAGGGACTTTCAGCTCATGCAGCTCCACCCCCCTGCCACGGGCAGGGACGCCTTCCATTAAAGCAGGTTGCTCCAAGCCCCTGTGTCCAGCCTGGCCTTGAACACTGCCAAGGAAGGGGCATCCAAACCTTCTCCATTCAACCCATTCCAGTGCCTCACCACCCTCATGGGGAACAGCTTGTGCCTTACATCTAACCTGAACTTTGCCTGTTTGAACCCATCACCCCTTGTCCTGTTGCTACAGTCCCTGATGAAGGTCTCTCTTCAGCATCCTGAGTGCAGGACTGCAGAGGGGTCTCCCCAGAGCATGGCAGAGGTGCAGGATCCCATCCCTGAGCTGCTGCTCATACTCTGGGGGTGCAGACCAGCACACAGAGGGAAGCTGGGCTCAAGCACACACTGAGGCCAGGTCATGGGGAGCTTCTCCTCGCCCACCACCTTCAACAAATCTCACTCCTTGCTTTCCATCCTGATGCTCTGCCTCGAGCACGCCATGGGGGAAGAGCTCTTCAGTGCTCTGGTTTCTCTCCCTGTCCCCTCAAATGGGCTCTGCCCATCAAGGCAGCAACATCAGCCTCAGGAGCAGGGCATGGGGGCCCCAGGAAGCAGCTTCCCTGCATAAGGGAGAGCTCTTTACTGGCATGGGGTCAGCAAAAGCAGCCTTGGTTCCCTTCCCTGCACAGAGGACCTGGCACCAGGGTGAGCAGCGAGGCTCTGCAGCCACGCTGCTGCTTTTTCCTGGACAATGGGGTTTTCCTGGTTCTCCAGCAGCACCCTGGTGTTCCTAAAAGAAGTGTAGCCCATGTAAAATACAGACTTCACTTCCATTGCTGTCAGCCCCCTTGTTGATGCTAAGGATTGAAGGGTCTGCAAAGACTGAGCTGGGGTCCGTTCTGGTGGCTTGTGACTCATGTGCTGGGATTTTCAATAGCACTGATCGTGGTATTTTCATTCTCTTCCCAAGATAATTATAGACATTGTTTCCTCAGGCAGTTTTGAAATACAATTGACTTCATTCCAGCTGGTTCTCCAAACATCTCAGCAGAGGAATAACACACTTGCACAAAGTCTTCAGGGCAGCAGGTCTGCTTTACAGACGAAGCCCACAGAGGTACCGAGAGCTTGGAGGAGCTCTGATGTTCCCCAGGGCTTGGCATGGCCTGAGTTGGTTTTACACTCAGCTTCTCACTCTGTTTAGTTTTCCATCAGAGCCAGCAGCATTTGCAAGAGGAATCAGGCAAATGGATGTCCAGGATTAGGTGATTAACATAGCGAGGGGCTGCTGGAGGGAAATGTGTGTTCATGTCTTACACACTAGATTCCCCAACCCCAAAACCACTGTTTGGTGTTCCTGGGCTGGAGACATCTCAGGTTAGACAACACATTGTAAATTGGTGGGGCACATTCATGCATGTCCTGCTAGAGGCTGTTGCCAAGAGCATGAGTGATGCACACGTGTGTGTTTGTTTTCCCATCCCAGAATGAAGTTACGCTACTGAGGAACGAAGTTGCTCAACTCAAGCAGCTCCTGCTGGCTCACAAGGACTGCCCCGTCACTGCACTACAGAAGAAGACACAGGGCTATCTTGGTGAGTGGTGGCTTTTGCTGGTCCTTACTGCCTTTTAAGTAGGTCTAAACAGATGAAATGTGTAGCACACAAAGGAAGGGAGTTTTCATCTTAGTCTCTGCTCCATCACCTTCCAGCTGCGGTGGGTGGCAGGACAGGATAGACCTTGGTCCTGTGTTTTCTGCTCTTATGGCCTTTAAAGCCTCACTATTAAGGAGGAGCCACCCCATGCTGGAGCTTCGAATTTCCACCAGGTTAACCTGGTTTATAGCATCTTGCAACCAGGCAGAAAGGGCCACAGTGGTGTGAAAGCACTGTGGGAAGGAGGTAGCTCATCTCCTTCCCATCTCTCTACTGCGGGATACTTGACAAAGATCCTAGATAGAATCACAACATGGTTTGGGTTGGAAGGGACCTTAAAGCACATCCAGTTCCAACCCCCTGCCATGGGCAGGGACCCCTTCCACTAGAGCAGCTTGCTCCAAGCCCCTGTGTCCAACCTGGCCTTGAACACTGCCAGGGATGGGGCAGCCACAGCTTCTCTGGGCACCCTGTGCCAGCACCTCAGCACCCTCACAGGGAAGAGCTTCTGCCTAAGAGCTCATCTCAGTCTCCCCTGGGGCAGGTTAAAGCCATTCCCTTGTCCTGTCCCTACAGGCCTTTGTCCAAAGCCCCTCTCCAGGTTTCTTGTAGCCCTTTTAGGCACTGGAAGACTGCTTCTCCCTGGAGTGTAGGCCAGCGTCTCTCCACCCACTCCCAGGCAGCTTGCCAAGCACTTGATATCCTCTTTGAAGTGAAAAACTATTGCTGCTCTGAAAGCAAAGCCAGAGTCAGAAAAGGCCAGACTCTGTAGATGACATCATGGGGCTCTAGATCTCCTTCTCTGCAATTCCCATCAAATTAGCTGAGGTTTGGGGGTAAGAAGCCTCTTTTTATCTTCTTTTCTTTCTTTCATTTTTTATATTGCTGCCTATTTCATTATAATCAACCCGGGAGCTAAACATTATGTCTGGATTCTTATGTCATCTCTGCAATAACAATCCCACACTGGGGGCTTTGCAGAAAGGCTTTGGGAGGATGCTGGGGTCCCCTAGCGTTGCCTGGATTAATGCAGGGATGGATGGAGAGAGGAAAAGGAAGGAGGAGACAACAAAAGCCAGGAAAGCCAGCACTGTCCTTCCCGACTGCCTCCCCATTCCCACCTCCTGGCTCTCTGAAGCACTCTCCTGTGCAGTGAGGCACACATACGTGTTGTACAGGGGCACAGCCAGTTTATTTTCCCTCATTACAGTGACTCAGAGCTTGAGTAATGTGGTCGTGAAGCTCCTCGCTGTCCCCCAGCCCTTGCAGGCAGGTGTATAATGCAGAGAGGCAACATGATTTTTCCTGTTAACTCCCCAAGTTTACAGTTCCTATTATTATTCCTCACAGTCTGTCTACTCCAATAATAGGAATCCATCACACATCTGAATAATAAAAAGGAAATTCACCCCCCCCATCCCCGGCTGCCTTTTTTATTAGTGAGATTTGTGACTAAACAGGTCCTTAAACAAAAATGCCAGATTCCCTCGATGGAATTACAGCTGCCTCATGTACAGTTGGGTTGTTTTATTTGTAATACCTTGTAAATCTGCTTTTGGGGGATGCCAAACTCTTCTCTTGCTCTGCTCGACCTTCCCTCATCACTGAGTCAGTTTTCAGGTGTCTGCTTGGCTGGTGAAGGCCGAGCCAAGGTTCCAGCAGGTAAAACCCACTTGGGAAAGGGGTCCAGTATTCTGGCAGTGCTCAAGGCCAGGTTGGACACAGGGGCTTGGAGCAAGCTGCTCTAGTGGAAGGCGTCCCTGCCTGTGGCAGGGGCTGGAGCTGGATGAGCCTTAAGGTCCCTTCTAACCCAACCCATTCCATGACTCATTCAAGCACCCAGTAGAAATCCGAGCCCTAAAGAGCGTTTCCCAGTTCACAATAAGGTTGTAAACCTCTTCTTTGACTTTCTTTCCCCGCCCCCCCGTGTCATGGGATTTACCATCTTGACGTGGAAGAAGTATCCCACCTCATGCCATTATTTTGCTCTTTTAAAGGAAGGTGACCGCATCTTACCTGTAATTCATCTAGCCAAGTGCACAGGAGGGAATTTCCTCCTGACATGTGTGGGTAATGAGTGTATACCCCTAAAGAGAGAGGTCTGATCGCTCTCGCCTTGGCATTTGATAGGTCACAAATTACCCTTTGTGTTTGAAGCTCTGCACAGGGGCACAAGGGGCTGTTTGTGGGAGGGAATCCAGAGTGGTGGCACACCGATCCACATCACTCGGAATGGAGCGCAGGAGAAGCTCTCTGCCTCCCGTCCCTTCAACTGCTTCAGGTTAGGCAAAGAAATGGAGCAAGGAAACAGTTTGTGATGGGCTCTAATTGATTTTAATGTTCTAGAGGACAATAAAGAGCAAACCAGGTAATTTCTATTAAAAACGGCCCAAAAAAGCCCTGCTTTACAGAAGGGTTTCAGTGCACGTTTACCCGTGTGCTCACCAACAGATGGCAAAGCCTCTGAAGGAGCTATTGAGTCTCTGGGCTAAATGGCCTTGAACCAAGTACCATGCCAGGAAACAACATGTAGGAAAGTTCATTTCTTCTAATGAGGAAACAGATTTATTACACTAAAGGTTATGCAGGGTCTGCTTGTCCTTGGTGTGCAGCTTTATGCCTTCCTGGCCTCAGTTCAGGAAGATTTGCTGGTGGTTCACCAAGGGATGGGGCCAGCAGGACCCGCCGGGTCGTTATGTCCCAACTCTAATCAGTTTTATTTCCAGCCCTCCCTTGCTTTTGCCAAACAGCTGCTTGAGGAGGGGCCCGGCTTGGTGGGAGGAGCTGGGATTCCTGCAGGGATCGGCCTCTCTGCTCCAGGCTGGGAATTTCAAGGCCAGGTTTAGATGGGGCTTGGAGCACCCTGCTCTAGCGGAAGGTGTCTCTGCCCGTGGCAGGGGTTGGAGCTGGAGGAGCTTTAAGGTCCCTTCCAACCCAAAGCATTCCGTGGTCCTCTGATTCAGTGAAAGGTGAGCGTTGAGTAAATCCCTGACTGATTTCTGCACACGCTTTGAAGCAGGAGCGATCTCCCATCCCACCGCCTTGCCGCTACCACCCGGCGGCAACACGCTCACCGTCTCTGTAACCTGATTTTCTCCTCTTTTCCTTCCATCCCTTTCTCCTTGTCTGGCCAAGCAGAAAGCCCAAAGGAGAGCTCGGAGCCCACGGGCTCCCCTGCTCCCGTGATCCAGCACAGCTCCGTGACGGGCTCTCCCAACGGGCTCAGCGTGCGCTCGGCAGCAGAAGCCGTTGCCACCTCGGTGCTGACGCAGATGGCGAGTCAAAGGACAGAACTGAGCCTGCCGGTCCCGTCACACGTCATCATGGCCCCACAGTCCCAGTCTGCTGGCAGATGATGTCCCAGCCTGGGGCGTGTGACACGGAGCTCCCCGCCGACACCGAGCGCACCCGTGGCCCTGCCGCCTCGGGGGAGATGAGGAGGATTTGTATTTCTTGCCTTCTTTTGAGTCTTTGCAAGCGAGCGGAGGGCAGCCGTGGCGCTTCTCACGCTGCACAGCCTGTACAGACCCTGCCCGGCCACCGCCTGTCCCCACGGGGATGGCCTCACCTCTCGGGGTTGGCAACCTGTCAACACGCAGAGCTCACTTGGAAAAGCACCTTGAAAGGTTCGCTTTCAGGTCTCACATTAACACTAAACCTCCATGCTCAGTGCATCCCCTTGGCGCTTTTCACTCTTCCAAGTCTCCCCTTTCTCCCTCCTCCTCCTCACTCCCAGCAAAGGAAAACAGCTCTTGGGAGGCTGTGACATTTAGTCGTGCTGTCAATGTATTTTATTTTTAACAGCATGCTGCTTCCAGGCATCTGCTCCCCCCTCTGCTCTCGCTACCTGAAACATTGCACCTTCGCACAAGAAGCCTCCCTGAGCTCTGAGGTTAAAGGGATCGAGGTTTGGTTCCTCGCACGCTCCCTCCCAAGATGCCAGCAACAGGTTTTTGGACACGTTGGGAATGGAATTGCCATAAATCAGTTTGTGCCCAGTGATTGGGAGAGGGGGGACACGGGGCTGGGGACACACACGCGTGTTCCCGGTCGCTTGTGCCGCCCCGGGAGCTGCAGACGTTCATGGATGCTCTCGTACTGGGATGCTGTGGTTGCTGGAGTAAAGGTACCGGCTGGTTTAGCAGCAGAGGGGCTGCTCTCAGTCTTCCCTACAGGAATTGGTGCTGCTCTGTGCCCGCTGGGACCGGTGCAAAGGTGCTCTGGGAGGTGCACGCAAGGATGAGCCGTCCCAGCAGGCAGGGATAAGCCAAGTCCCAGAATTCATCATCTGCTCCCAACTCCACTACAGAGAAATCCCTCCATTTCCAAGGATCATCTCCTCTACATGTAAACTCCATGACCTTAACGATGGTGGCCTTAACTCATGAATCAGTTGCCTGTTCCAAGGGAGGGAGCACGATGCAGTGTTTCTGTTTGCCTGGGCTTTTACCTCTTCTTCACGATTCTCTTCCGCTCTTGGTGACGGAGCATCTGTCGCTTCCCAGCTGGAGCAAAGGAAGAGCAGAGCTTCCAGTTTCATGGGCTGGGTTAAAACCCCAGCCTGGATGTTGAAAGATGCTTGGAATCGGGTTGGTTTTGGGGTGGGGGAGTGTGTGTGTGTGTGTGTGTGTGTCTGTGTTGCGCTTCCCGAGGCAGCAAGCGACTGGAATCGGGCGTTTGGAAGCGGGAAGGGGTGCTCCGTGCGCTCGGGCTCGTGGAAGGAACCTCACCAAAGTCCATGGAGCCGCAGCAGGCCTTGGTCTTCCTCTCCTCCTCCTCGGGAGGTCCCTCCTCACCTGAGCTCTCGCCCACCTCAGGTTGCACTCGCCACTTTTGAGCCAAGTTGGTGGTCAAAGTGATTGCGTTTGGCTTCTCCACACTTGGAAGGTTCCCAGGGACAGCAAAACCCAAAGCGTGGTCTGAGCAAGAAACCAGATCCCGTTGGGGATGGGGGCAGCTCGGCCATTGGTGTTTCTCATCGATGGGATCTGTCTCCCTGCCCCTTCTTCCCTCTTCTTCAGGTTCTCCTCACCTTGGCAGTGTTGGCCACGGCGGGTCTGGGTTTGGTTGCTTGATGCTGCTCTCGCGCTCCTTTGGCTCCTCTTGCTTCCAGAGTTGTCTCGTGTCGAATCGGGGTCACTTCCGGCCTTGGCAGTTCTCATTCCCGGTTCAGATCCTTCACAGGCCTCCCCTGGACCCTCTTTTTGTTTCTGGAAAGCTGCTTCTGCAGAGTCTGCGCCCCGATATTTCAGCTCTTCCTATCCCAGCGTTGTTGCGTTGCTGCAGTGGGGGTTCTGGATGTCTTAGCACCCTGAGACCTGGGCAGAAAGAGGTTTCTGCCAGGCCAGGGCTCAGGAGCTGTTTGGGATGGGCAGGATCGAAAGGTTTTGCAGGACACAGAAGATCCAGCCTGGCTCTGGATCCTCTCTTGGGGCTGCTGGTGGATGCGGGTTGTGGAGCTGTGACAGGGAGCAGCAGAAAACCCCATCTATAACCTGCTTTGGTCTTGGGATGTGCCCAGTTTGCTTCAAGGGGGGTGGAACAAGCGCCTTTATTTCCCTGGCAATAGCAGGAATGACAAAAATGTGTTCTAAACATATTTGCTTCCTTGAATCCCTGTTCTTTGGTGTGCAGTGCTCTGGGTCCCACCGCAGCTCACCAGCTCCTCCTAGGCTCGGCAGGAAAACCCCGTCTGGCCAGGGATAAGGGTGATGGAAGGCAGGGAAGAAGCAGGAATTGGGCTTGGGGCTCATCCTGCCGCTGGTGCCTTGTTTGCTTCGTGGTGTTGGGGCCGGTTGGATGAGGCAGAGGTGAGGGGGTGGTTAGGGAAGGGGCAGCAGATGGGGACAGGGCCGCACAGGGCAGCGCTGGCGTCGAGTGCAGCAGCTTCCCCGGCCCTTAATGTTGCCTTTAGGGACTAAAAGTGACCCCGTTTCCTGTGGTGGGAGAGCAGAGATCTCAGACAGTGCTGGTGATGAATGGGGACTCAGAGAGTGGCTCTTCCCCCTGTCCCCCTGTGCTCCCGATGCCGTCGGTGCTCCCCTGTCCCTCTGTGCTCCCCTGCTTAGTGCCTTGGAAAACCCCCACATCCATGGAAACACCATTGTAAAGCTCCACACCTGGGCAGGGAACAAGTGTCGACCAAACCTTGATAGTTTCCTTCCTTTCATCGACAGGGTTCCAGCTTTCTGTGTCCTTTTTGGGGGTGTTTTAACCCCAAAGCATCCGATACCTGAATCACTGCTGTGGGAGCAGGTCCCTGAGCAGGGTTGGGGTCTTGCCAACAGCATCCCCGCAGTGGGGAAGGCAACCAAAAGCCCAGCGTGACCCTTTGCTAACGCATCTCCCCCCAGCCAGCAACTGGTTGGAACCGTCTGATCCCATCCCAGTGTGATGGATGGGCTTCCCAAGCCATAAATGCTACTTTGGAGCACATGGGGTGAGGTTCATCCTTGTTGTGGTCGCAGAAGCTGATGCTGAGCCAGACCCAAACCTCAGGAGCTGAATGTCACTGGTGGCTGTTGCTTTCCCAGTGGGATGGGCACCCTTGGGTGCCTCTTTCCAGGCTCTCTACTGTGTTCTCCTCTCCTGGATCATGCCTGTGCTGATCTCAGGGAGCCGATGGGCTCCGAGCACTTCCAGCAGCTCCAAAGAGCCAAAGGGCTGCTGGGTTCTTGCCCTGCATCATCCTCTCCTTCCTCATCACGTCTCTGTGAGGTTCCTTCTCCAGGCTGTAGGTGGAGAGGGCAGGTTTTGGCTTTGGGGGTGGTTTTGGGTGTAAGGTGGCCTTTCCAACCAGTTTGGTGGTGCAGGCTCCCCCTGGACCCATGGTGATGGGAGAGGGTGAAGGCGTTTTCCTCTCCTCCTGGTTCAGCTCTTGCTTGAAGGCGTTCAGGGCAGGAAGCCCCACTGGCCTCTTGCTTTGTGCTTCAGGGTGATTCCTCCTGCTCTTCACATGCTCCCAAGGGATGGAGCACCCCAGGCCCTGCTCTTTGCCTTAGCTTAGGTTCACCCAGCACCATCCATCCCTCCTCTGTGGCCCATTTGATGTGACCCTGGGGCTCCGCCAGGAGTTTGAAGCCCATGTTCTGGTGGTGATGGGGAGGTAGGGAGACCCCCCAAGGGTGGCACCAGCCACTGGGATTCATTGTCCTGGTGAATAGAAATGGCTGAGCCCCACATCCCAGTGTGGTCATTCCCCAGCTGAACCCTGGGAATGCTCCTTCCGTCGGGATTAGGGAGATTTTGGGATCGGTGCCCCTTTTCCTCCTTGGTTCTGGATTGTGATGACTCAGCAGATGCAGTCAGTGTTGGACTTCATGGACCCGTTTCGCTCTGGTTCCCCCCCCCCAACTTCCATGCCCTGAAACAAGCCCAGGAGGTGACAAAGGGACACGAGGGTCCCTGGGGAGGGGGGAGGAAGGTCTGGGGTGTCCCTTTGCCCCCCCCCCGCTGCTTCCTTTGCCGAGCTTCCATGGGAGAAGCCAAGAAAAAGGACCCCCCCCCCCCCCCCCCGAGGGTGTAGTATCTATGAAACCCCACGTATCTATTGAGTATATACAGCCCTATATAGACGTATAAGCAACTTCCCAAGCGGATGCGCAGCTCCTTATGGTTGTTCCAGCTGTAACCCCCTTGCCGCGGTGCCCCCCCACCCTGTGAGCGGGTCCTCACAGCCCCCTGGGGACACGGGGACACACGGGGGGGACACGTCTCGTACCAAACATGTAACGTGCCTTTTATTTATGCTGCAAATATAACATTAAATATTACCCAGGAGCCGGCGCCTGCTGCCCTTTGCTTCAGGGGAGGTGACCTGGGTGCGGGGGGGCACCCGTCTGGGGGATACAGGGCTGTCACCTGCTTGGGTGATGCTCTCAGTCCTCCTTGGGGGCACCGTGGGGTTGTGATACCATCCAGCCATAACTTGGGGTACCGCGGGGTGGCAGCCGGTGAACCTGCCTGGGGGGGGGGGGGACGGACGGGACTCACGGTGGTCCGGGGCACCCACGGGCAGATTTGGGGCGATTTCCGCTTGTTTTGGGGCAAAGGGAGCGCGAGAAACACGCGATCTGTGTGTCCCGTCGGGGCTGCAATAGCGCAGCGCGGCCACACGGTGGCGGAGATGAGCCGCGGTGGAGAAGAAGGGGGGACCGAGAGGGGACCGGGATGGTTGGGGGGGTGCAGGGGCAGGGTCCCTGTCTCGGGGTCCCTGGTCGGGGATTGGGATCAGCGAGGGGGGGTCCTGACTTTGGGGAGTCCCGCTCTGAGGAGAGGATCCCGGGATTTGGGGGGGGTCTCTCGGTCCGAGCAGCCCCGGTAGTGCCGGTTGAAGGTCCCAGGCGGGGGATGCGGAGGGGCCCCGGTCCATTTGTCATCATCCGCTCATCACCCGTCCGTATCCGTCCATCCCCGGGGGCCGTCGCGGCTCGTAAATGGGTTCCATTAGGGGCGGGGGGGCCGGGATTGATTTAACCCCCGGCCTTTTCCCCCGGGACCCCCTGCTCCGGCCCGGTTATAATAAGAGGCGGCGACGGCAGCGGGCGGTGGGGGCGATGGACGGGCGGATGCTGCTGCTGCTGCTGCTGCTGGGGGGGGCCCTGTGCGCGCCCCGCTCCTGCCCCATGGACCCCGACCTGGCCCCGGTGAGCGCCGTCAGGGGGTGGGGAGGGGGCTGAGGACGGGATCTTCTGTTGCGGGGGGGGGGCGGTGGAACCCTTTGGGTCCGGCGCTGCCGTAACCTCCCCCCTCCCCTCCCGACCTCCCCGTCCGACCCCTCCCCGCAGGCCGCCGCCGCCGTCTCACCGGGGCCGCCGCTTCCCGCAGCCCTCCTGGGCGCGATGCTCCGGTCTCTGCAGCGGCCCGGCCGCAGCCCCGGACCCCCCGTCCAGCCGCAGAGGTGAGCGGGACCCGAGGGGGGGCCGGGAGGGTTTAGGGGGGAGCCGGGAGTTTGGGGGGGCACCCAGAGCGGGACAAGGAAGTGGCCTGGATGGTGCCGGGTCCCCGTTAGGGTCCGTCTGTCTGTGGATGTCCCATGGCCGTGTCCCTCAGTCTGCTTCCATCTGTTCCACCCCCTTCTGTCCGCCTGTCCCCACTGTACCTGTTCTTGTCCATCTGTCCACCCTCTTGCATCCCTCTGTCCCCTTCGGTCCCTCTGTCCCTGTCCCACTGTACCAGTCCGTTCTTGTCCATCTGTCCACCCTCTTGCATCCCTCTGTCCCCTTCGGCCCTCTGTCTCTGTCCCCATGTACCAGCCCGTTCTTGTCCATCTGTCCATCCTCTTGCATCCCTCTGTCCCCTTCGGTCCCTCTGTCTCTGTCCCCATGTACCAGCCTGTTCTTGTCCATCTGTCCATCCTCTTGCATCCCTCTGTCCCCTTCGGTCCCTCTGTCCCTGTCCCCATGTACCAGCCTGTTCTTGTCCATCTGTCCACCCTCTTGCATCCCTCTGTCCCCTTCGGTCCCTCTGTCCCTGTCCCCATGTACCAGTCTGCTTTTGTCCATCCTCTTGCATCCCCCTGTCCCCTTCTGTCCCTCTGTCTCTGTCCCTCTGTACCAGTCTGCTCTTGTCCACCCTCTTGCATCCCTCTGTCCCCTTCGGTCCCTCTGTCCCTGTATCCCCTTCTCCCTACCTCCATCCTACCCAGTCCATGCGTCTGCCCCATCACAGGGTGGGGGTCCAGCCCCAGCTCAGCCCTCGCAGTTGGGACCCTCCGGCCGCCCCCTTCTGGACCATGGCGACGCCGCAGCGCTTCGGCCGCCGCCGCTGAGCCCCCGTCCGCTGAGTCCGTCCATCGTCATCCGTCCCCCAATAAACCGATGCCACCCCCTCAACAGTGATTGTTCGTTGGTTTGGGCTTTAAAATGGGGGGGGGGGCTCTTCATTTCTTATTTTAATTTTAATTTTTAAACGTTTATTTCATGTATTTTTATATTTTTTAACCTTGTTTTCTGCCAGGAATCGCAGTGGGCTC
Organism: Pezoporus flaviventris; assembly: GCF_033815535.1. Classification (NCBI taxonomy): domain Eukaryota; kingdom Metazoa; phylum Chordata; class Aves; order Psittaciformes; family Psittacidae; genus Pezoporus; species Pezoporus flaviventris. The sequence continues at coordinate 257,937 of NW_026893002.1, forward strand.
CTTGCCGAAGGGGGCAGGGGGTGGCAATGTCACACAAGGCACCTCAGACAGAGTAGGGATGTGTGCAAGGGGATCCGGAATGGGACCAGGTGGGATGAAGGTTCTGGCACAGGGTAGAAATCCCCCATCAGAGCATCATCCATTGGATCATCCATTAGAATTCAATACAAATTAAATCCAAAGGGATCCCAGTTACCCTTCATATTGGGGGGGGGGTTTAGTCCTAAATCCCATTGGCACAGGTCTGGGCTCAGCATGTGCATCCCAATTGTCCTTTTCCTTAAAACTCCAGGAATTGAGGGAAAAACAAGGCACTGGAACCAAGCTGGGGGCGGAGGCTGATGCTTTGATATCCCCCAGGACCAGTGGCCGTGGGATCCCCATGGGATGCTCAGGAAGGTTGGAGACATCAGGAATGAGCAGCAGGATTTAGGGAAGGTTTTATTACACTTTAGGGAAAAGGAAGTGGAGAACTGTGGGTCTGAAGGGAAGGGAGCAGGTTCAGGAGGAGGAGGCTGGGAAAGCCCGGATGGGTGAAGGCGGCTGCGTGTGATGGATGGATCCTTCCCTTGGAGCATCCAACGGCTGCCGGCCATGGAGGGTCCAACATCCCCATGCTGATGGTGCTGGAAAGCTGACGCCTGGGTTTGCCATTTAATTGTACCTTAAAAATCAAACCCAAACCGACACGGAACGGCTTCAACTCCCCCTGAAATCAGAGTTGGAGCTTTGGAACAGCAACAGGGATTTAATGCGTTGGCAAAGGAGCGACCACTTTGCTTCAGCAAGACCGAGCCATGATAATACACCCCATAAACGCTGATCCCACCACGGTCATCATAGAATCATGGGATGGTTTGGCTTGGAAAGGACCTCAAGATCCAGTTCCAACCCCCTCCCCTGGGCAGGGACACCTTCCACTAGGCTGAGGTGCTGAAGTGAGGTGCAGAACACCAGAAGGAAAGCATGGGGAGAACAAACCAACCTCTTCCCATTGGAAGTGACTGAATCCCCCCACCCCATCCAGCTTCATTTCCTTCATCCTATTACAAATGAATGGCAGGGAATCCCCATGAGTTTTCCAATTACTCATTTTGAGCCTTGGCTGTTGGGGATGACTTACACCAGCAGTGGGGACGCAGCGGGGAAGGGGATGCTGCGCGGCTCCTCCTTTAGGTACCTCTTTGTGGAGCTGCCAAACAGGAGAGGAAAGGTGGGGATAAACCATCCCAAAGCGGGGTTTTCCCTTGGGATGGGGCTCATGGAGCCGTGCTGGGTCGTTGGTGCTCCCTTCCCACCTGAACCGCTTGGTGTTGATGAGCCAGTGCACGAAGTCCTTGGCCTTCATCTGGTCCAGGTAACGGGTGAAGTCGCTGGTGAAGGTTCCTTCCGAGTGCCGCTTCCTGTTGGACGCCAAGGTCTGGGCACTCTGTGGCTCGGATGAGCTCCATCTGCTCGGGATGGGGCAGACAACGTGGCTTTAATGCACACGGTGCCATCCTGCACCCTTCCGGGCACAGAATCCTCTCGGGCATTGACCGTGTGGAGCATCCCCCAGGAAAGCCCTAAGAATCCATAAAACCCATTTCCCAAGGGGGTCAGCCCAGCCTGGCCAGGTTTATTCCTGACATTAGGTGGGAAATCTCATCCCATATTATTTGCCCTGTGTCTTGCTTGGCTGCGGTGGGTTTGTGCCTCCAATCTGCTGCTCCTGGGAAGGAGTGTGGTGATGCCCGAGGCTCCTATCAACCCCTCCAGGATGGAGAGATGATATTGGGGTCCCTCCTATCCCAAATTCACTCCGGCAGAGGGTTCCCAATGGATTTTCCTCCCCATGGAGTGAAGCTCAGCATCCTGCCCAAAGCATCCTTCCCAATGCATCCTTCCCAATGCATCCTGCCCAAGCATCCTGCCCAAAGCATCCTTCCCAATGCATCCTGCCCAAGCATCCTGCCCAAAGCATCCTGCCCAAGCATCCTTCCCAATGCATCCTTCCCAATGCATCCTGCCCAAGCATCCTTCCCAATGCATCCTTCCCAATGCATCCTGCCCAAGCATCCTGCCCAAGCATCCTTCCCAATGCATCCTTCCCAATGCATCCTGCCCAAGCATCCTGCCCAAGCATCCTTCCCAATGCATCCTTCCCAATGCATCCTTCCCAATGCATCCTGCCCAAAGCTTTATGTCCCACTGCATCCCATCACTGGTCTGACACATCCAAGAATTCCAGGGGATTGGACATGGCAATGTCCCTGCATGGGCTGGGAGAGAGCCAGGAAGGATCCTGCCTGGAGCAATGAGAACAGGAACGCTGCAGCAGTGAGGCAGCGACAGCAACGGCTGAGCTGCTCCAACAGCCCCTGCCCATGGCAGCATCTCCTGGAGCAGCTCCACCAACGTTCCCTACCTGGATGTGTCCTCCAGGTCCTTGGTGCCCATCGGCCACCCTGTGGGGATCAGCACGGCCAACACCAGCCCGCTGAGGTTCAGCCACCGCACGACCTGCATTGGTCCTGCTGGAGAAGGCAAAAGTCACGAGAGAGGCATCCATGTCACGACAGAGAAAACCATCACCACTGCCCCCCCAAACCCCCCCCCAGCCCTGCAGCGTGGCATGGGACAGATCCAGCCTGGGGGTCCTGGCAGGGTGTGGATGGGTGCAATGGGAAGTGCAGCCTCACAGTTCCCCATTGCACCTCTGCCATTGCTTAGGAGCAGGCGCAGAGCCCCAAGGAGGGGTTTGGCCAATCTAAAGGTAGAATTCATTGCAAGAAACCTCATCACAGTCTCTGTGTAGGAGTACTGCATCCATCCAGGAGCCCTATTTCTATCCAGGAGCACTGCATCCATCCAGGAGCCCTATTTCTATCCAGGAGCACTGCATCCACCCAGGAGCCCTATTTCTATCCAGGAGCACTGCATCCATCCAGGAGCCCTATTTCTATCCAGGAGCACTGCATCCATCCAGGAGCCCTATTTCTATCCAGGAGCACTGCATCCACCCAGGAGCCCTATTTCTATCCAGGAGCACTGCATCCATCCAGGAGCCCTATTTCTATCCAGGAGCACTGCATCCATCCAGGAGCCCTATTTCTATCCAGGAGCACTGCATCCATCCAGGAGCCCTATTTCTATCCAGGAGCACTATTTCTATCTAGGAGCCCTAGCCAGTCAGGAGGAGTAAAATTCCAGCCCTTAATTCCTGATAACCAGACTTTGGGATGCCCGTCACCAACCGCTTGCATGACTCGGGGTTGATTTCTTCCACTAGAGGTGGGAAAGAAGAGAGGAAAAGGGTTTAATCCCCAAACTGGTGTGAAAGAAAGGAGGAAAAGGGTTTAATCCCCAAACTGGTGTGAAAGAAAGGAGGAAAAGGGTTTAATCCCCAAACTGATGGGAAAGAAAGGAGGAAAAGGGTTTAATCCCCAAACTGGTGGGAAAGAAGGGAGGAAAAGGGTTTAATCCCCAAATTGGTGGGAAAGAAGGGAGGAAAAGGGGTTAATCCCCAAACTGGTGGGAAAGAAGGGAGGAAAAGGGTTTAATCCCCAAATTGGTGGGAAAGAAGGGAGGAAAAGGGTTTAATCCCAAAATTGGTGGGAAAGAAAGGAGGAAAAGGGTTTAATCCCCAAACTGATGGGAAAGAAAGGAGGAAAAGGGTTTAATCCCCAAACTGATGGGAAAGAAAGGAGGAAAAGGGTTTAATCCCAAAATTGGTGGGAAATAAAGGAGGAAAAGGGTTTAATCCCCAAACTGGTGGGAAAGAAAGGAGGAAAAGGGTTTAATCCCCAAACTGGTGGGAAAGAAAGGAGGAAAAGGGTTTAATCCCAAAATTGGTGGGAAAGAAGGGAGGAAAAGGGTTTAATCCCCAAACTGGTGGGAAAGAAGGGGGGAAAAGGCTCCTACCTTTGCCCAGCCCCGCTGCCCTCCAAGCCGGATCGCCCGTCCCTCCTTGCAGCAGGTTCTGGCGCTGCTCTTCCCCTTCCCAGCGCTTTTAAGCTTGTTAGGAGGATGCTGCAAGCTGACGGGGAGGTCACTGCTGCTCCTGGTCGGTGCTGCACGGGTCACTCGGCATCATTAGAGCAGTCTCGAAGTGGGGCTGCTGCAGGCAAGGCCGTTGCCACGTCTGCAGCTGATGCGTGCAGCAGGGGATGGGGCTTTCGCTGTTGCTGGGTCCTTGTTGGCCCAAAGGACCTGTGGGTTTCCTCCTTCCAGGTGACTTGGCCACCATAGGTCCTGCAGGGAGAGCTGATTTCTCTGCCCTTTCACCCCGCTCTGGGTTGAGTTAAAACACACAGAGGAATAAAGCAGGAGTAAAGGTGTCAAAGAAGCGTTTGGGTACCAGGATGCTGCTGCTTCCTGCAGGGTAAAACCCAGCTCAGATGCATGGACACCCTTGGATCCAAGCCTGGGTTTGTCCCCCAAGGCCAGAGGTGAAACTGGGGCTGCTCAGCATCATCTGGTGCTGGCTGCGCACCAGGAAAAGGAGCGTGAGCAGCCGGTCATGGATGTGATCCTGCCCCTCTGCTCTGCTCAGTGAGACCCCACTTGCAGCACTGGGTGCGGTGCTGGGGTCCTCAGCATAAGAAGGACTTGGAGGTGGTGGAGCAAGGCCAGAGGAGGCCATGAGGATGCTCAGGGGCTGGAGCAGCTCCCATAGGAGCCAGGCTGAGAGCATTGGGGCTGGAGCAGAGAAGCTGCGTGGGGAGCTCAGAGCAGCTTCCAGTGCCTGGAGGGGGGTACAAGGATGCTGGAGAGGGACCTGCATCAGGGACTGGGGCGATGGGACAGGGGGTGATGGGTTCAGAGTGGAACAGGGGGAGTTCAGGTTGGAGATGAGGAAGCTCCTTAGTGTGAGGGTGCTGGGGCGCTGGGATGGGTTGAACGGGGAAGGTTTGGCTGCTCCATCGCTGGCAGTGGAGCGGAGCCCTCAGCTCCCTGAAGCTGCAGGAGCTCCCTGAACCTCTGAGGGCTGCTCCTGCCTCTCTCTGACGGGGGCAGTTTGGAGCTCTTGGCTGTGGACCGCCCGCGGTCCAGCGCTCAGGGGACTAAAGGTGCCCTGTGTCACCCTGTCAATGGACAGAGGCAAGCGGGACCCCGCTTCCCCTGCATCCAACACGAGCCCTGGAGGAGATGAAGGCTCCGGCTCCTCTCTGTGCTCTGCCCCCGGGACCTTTCTGCCCGGGGCTGGGTAATTACTGCGCTACGGAAGAGCTCCCTGCAGCTCCCATCACCGTCAGCACGGGGCTGGTGCTCAGCAGGGGCTCATCTGGAGGAGCCTCCTAATGAGGGCCAGCGGTGGCCTCAGCACGGAGCCTGTCATCAGCGGGGATTAATGAGCTCAGCCTTCCGGGAGCGCTCGCACCCATCACTCCCAGAGAGGTTCTTGCACCCATCACTCCCATGGAGGTTCTTGCACCCATCACTCCCAGAGAGGTTCTTGCACCCATCACTCCCAGAGAGGTTCTTGCACCCATCACTCCCATAGAGGTTCTTGCACCCATCACTCCCAGAGAGGTTCTTGCACCCATCACTCCCATAGAGGTTCTTGCACCCATCACTCCCAGAGAGGTTCTTGCACCCATCACTCCCAGAGAGGTTCTTGCACCCATCACTCCCATAGAGGTTCTTGCATCCATCACTCCCAGAGAGGTTCTTGCACCCATCACTCCCATAGAGGTTCTTGCACCCATCACTCCCAGAGAGGTTCTTGCACCCATCACTCCCATAGAGGTTCTTGCACCCATCACTCCCAGAGAGGTTCTTGCACCCATCACTCCCATAGAGGTTCTTGCACCCATCACTCCCAGAGAGGTTCTTGCACCCATCACTCCCATAGAAGTTCTTGCACCCATCACTCCCATAGAGGTTCTTGCACCCATCACTCCCAGAGAGGTTCTTGCACCCATCACTCCCAGAGAGGTTTCTGAATGGCACCCAAGGAGCTCACGCTGACTCTGGTTGTGATGGGGTCCCGTCCCCCCCCACCCCGCCTCTCCCCGGCCCCACGGAGGACCCCGCAGTGCTCAGCTCAGCCAGCACCGAGCGGGGTGGGTTATAGAAGGGTCCTGCAGGAGCTCCCCCCACTGATGCTGGGCTCCTGGTTCCAAGCGCCCTCTGTGGTCCTTCCCTTTCCACCCGGTTGGCTTGCTGGTGGCTCTGCCACCCTAAAGGACCGCACCATGGGGGCATGAATCTCTCTTATAAGATCATAGGATCATGGAACAGCTTGGGTTGGATCGGACCTTCAAAACCTGCCGGTCCAATCTCCTTGCAAGGAGCAGGGGCATCTTCAATTCGATGAGGTTGCTCAGAACCGCATCCAACCCGGCCTGGATTGTGTCCAGGGATGGGGCATCCACCACCCTCTCTGGACAACCTGATGTGCGGGAGAAGCCGGATTTTGGCTCAGTTCGTCCCATTTTGTCCCGTTTTCTGTGTGCATGGACAGCAGGTGGCGGCCTTCCTCTGTCAGAGAGGAGCCACGAGCATCAACCAGGCTGGAAAAGAGCTTTAAGCTCGTCCAGTGCAACAGTCCCAAGGCCACCCCTAACCCATTGCACTGAGGGTGTGTGAGCGCTTGCAGGGACGGTGCCTGCAGCCCTGCCCTGGGCAGCCTCTTCCAATGCCTGAGCACGCTTTGGGGCAGGAATTGTTCCTCAGCTCCATCTAAACCTGCCCTGGTACAGCTTGACGCCGTTTCCTCTTGTCCCACCCCTTGGGAGCAGAGCCTGGCTCCATCCTGCTGTCAGTGAGCGATCAGGTCCCCCCTGAGCCTTCTCTTCTCCATCTGAACCCCCCCCGGTCCCTCAGCCGTTCCCCATCACCCCTGTGCTCCAGGCCCTGCACCAGCTCCGCTGCCCTTCTCTGGCCCCACTCCAGCACCTCAATGTCTCTCTTGTAGTGAGGAGCTCAGAGCTGTCCATCCTTCCTCTGTCCATCCTTCCCTTCCCTCACAGCATCCTCTCATTGCTCCACAGCTCCTCACCAATGGGAGCTGATGGTGATTGGGGTCAGATCAGAGGCTCTGTCCTTTCACCTGGGTCAATCAGTGCATTTTACTCCCGAAACCTCAGCAATCAGCCTCAGCAATCCACCTCACCTGGTTGAGCTCTTGCTGCCTACAAAGCCTGGTGCTGAGTCCATCCATGGTCTTCAACCCTGGGAGTTTGCCATCCCTCCTGCTCCCTGGACATCCCTCCTGGTCCTCTTTGGCTGCCCCTTGCTCCCTGTGCTCTCGGCATGATGCTCTGCACTGAAAGGTGGGTGCTTCCCTTCCAGAGGAGAGCGGGTGCTAAGGGCTGTGCTGGGTGCTCTGAGGTGGTTTGGAGCCGGCTCAGCCCCTTGGGGCACCCTGGCCCAGCACCAAGCCATTGCTGGGTCATGCTGGGGCCCAGTGGGAGCTGCACTGGGGCAGCTCTGGGCAAGCGAAGCTGTGAGCGTGTGAGGAGCATCTGTGGTGATGCCCATGGGGTTGGGTTTGTCAACGTGGGCTTGGTGCTGGCGTGCTTGAAGCCTGCCCTACCCCTCACGTAGGGGTAGGGTTGGTTTGGGTTTGTCTGGGACAAGGGGAGATGGTGGGGAAGGGTTTGCTCCTGCTCCATGTCCCCTCTTTAACATGATTCCTTTCTGCTCCGTGCCCCCTTGGCTTTGACATCTGGAGAGCCCTGTCAGGTTTGTTTTCTCACCTGCCTCCTCTTCCTGCCTGTGATGCTCTCAAGGTCTTGGGGGCCCTCATGAGACGAGTTATCATTGTCCATGGGCTGAAACAGCCCCAAATAGAGCCTGGTGCTAAGGTGGCCGAGGGAGGTTTGCACTTCAGCCTCTTGATGTCAATGGGCCCTCAGCAGCTTCGTGTGTGATTCACCAAGCACTGCCAAAGCTCCCTCTTTGAGCCCTTCTTTGCCTGTTTGCCATGGCTTTTACCTTGGCAGGGCTTGCTGGCAAGGGGCTGCTGAAACCTGATCGAGCCATAAATAAAACCTGCTTTGCATCCAAATGCACCAATTAATCCTGGGTGTGTTGCTGCAATTAGATGACAAATTATGCCTCCAGATTCACTTGCCTGTTGAGATAGAGAAGCTGTGTTTGCTCAGCCGGGGACGGCTTGCCCATGGCTTTCCATCTACCCCAGGGGATGTGCAATGATAAACAGGGGAGCTGCACCCTGCTGCAGCGGCAGAATGGGGACCCTATGGCCTCAGCTTCTTTCCCTGCAGATTGGAAGCTCATTTGCTGCCTTATTGCAAGATGTTAGTGCAGGGTTCACGCTTGCAATGCCCAAGCCTTGTAGAGGAGCTGTGTGCAGTGCTGGGGTCCTCAGCATGGACATGGAGCTGCTGGAGCGAGGCCATGAGGATGCTCAGGGGCTGGAGCAGCTCCCATAGGAGCCAGGCTGAGAACACTGGGGCTGGAGCAGAGAAGCTGCGTGGGGAGCTCAGAGCAGCTTCCAGTGCCTGGAGGGGGGTACAGGGATGCTGGAGAGGGACCTGCATCAGGGAGTGGAGCGATGGGACAGGGGGTGATGGGTTCAGAGTGGAACGGGGGGTGTTAGGTTGGACATGAGGAAGCTCCTTAGTGTGAGGGTGCTGGGACACTGGGATGGATTGAATGGAGAAGGTTTGGATGCTCCATCCCTGGCAGTGTTCAAGGCTAGCTTGGAGCACGCTGCTCCAGTGGAAGGTGCCCCTGCCTATGGTGGGGTTGGAGCTGGAGGAGCATTAAGGTCCCTTCCAACCCAAACCATTCCATGAATTAAGCCCCATCAGATTGGAGCAGGGGTCGCCTTCAGACCTGCAGCTCCTGGGCCCTCCTACCAATTGTGGGTACCAGATTTGACCGCTCTGCTCTAGCTCTGAGACTGGGGCTGGTGCTAAACAGCACGCACTGATGTGCTGCAGGATGCTCCCTCCTGATCCCCCTGGTGCTGCAGAACGGCTCACTTACAGCTTGATTCGGAACGTGTCTTGATGCGGATGGAAGCCCTTTGTGGTGGGGAAGAGCCTTGTTAATGCACCGAGACAGTGAGGCACGGAAAAGCTGGGGCTGCTGCTGCTAGAGAAAGGTGTTTTCTTCACATGCTGTTTCCATGGAAAAATGCGTATCTGGGGGTTGAATTATAAAGGATGAGTAAACCCAAGGCAGGGATGAGTAAACCCAAGGCAGGGATGAGTAAACCCAAGGCCAGGCTCTTGCTCTTGCAGGGATGCTGCCTGTGCAGAAAGGAGCTGGTTCCTCATGCTCAGCTTCAGTGCTGAGCCCCACATCTAAAGCAAACACCGGGACAAAGGCACAGAGATAAGGAGCCTCTTGATGTCACTGTTTACACACCCGACTTCCATCCAAGCTTTATCTCCCCATTAACTGCTCTTGCAGGGTTTCTTTGTGAAAGAGCCATAGAGGTTTTCTTATCTGGTTGGAACAAAATAAGCTGATAGTGGTTTATATCCCTTTCCCCTTTGATGCGGATGGATGCTGATAGCAGCTATCATAATTCCTATGGACTCTGGTCTTTTAAAGGAGGAGGGGGGATGGCTCCTTGTTGGAAAGCGGTTGGTTGGGTGAGTAGCTTGAAAACTAAGGAATTTCCTTCAGGAGAGAAGAAAGGGTTCGTTTTCTGCTGCTGGAACTGCTCGGGCAGGGAAAGAGCTGCTCCATCACAGGAGAAATGCCCTCCTTGGGAATGAGAGGGGGGAAATCCCAGCAGCTGGGAGAATCCTTGGGGAAGGGGAATTGATTTCTCTCTCTTTGAGGTCCTTTGGCAAGAAAAGGCAAACTGTACAGGGCATCTTGAGCTTGTTTTGCTCCTGTTCTTCCCCTCCCCAGCTGCACAAGAGGGCATTATATCAACCTGCAGCTGTACCTGGCTTGGGGGCAGGAGAGCTCTTGCTGTCTTGCCAAGCAGGATTAATGTCAAGCCGGCAGCCAAGGGCCGTATCCTGGAGGATGCTTGCCAGATGCTGGGCTGCGTTTTGTTTGGTGGTGGTTATGGTTTTAGGGGTGGTTTCTGAGCCCCATTGGATCCTGGCTCTCCAGGACCCTTCCCACGCAGCAAGGCTGGGCATGGGGACTCGTCCTCCTGTGCATCCTGATGCTGGTTGGATGCCACGAGCTTGGGGATCTCTTGTTTTGGGGGGAGAGCAGCCCAAATGCTGAGTGTGCATCAGTCCCGGGGTGGGAGCTCAGCCAGTTCAGAGGCCTCTTACTGGGCTGGGGCTTAAAGCTGCTTAATCCCTTCCTTGCTTGCGAAGTCCTTGTGCTCTCCTTGTGCCTGGAAAACCCTCCTGGCTCCGGAGCTGCCCTTTCCCAACAAAGCCCCTTTGTCAGGCAGACCTTAGGGTTGCTTCTTTGTTTTCCCTTCTTTACTTTATGACTCTCTTTGATTGCCGTCGCCACCCCGCAGCACAAGGAGCCCTTCTTGGGGCCGCTCTTGGACTTTGCCTGTTTGCAGGAGGGAGGTGAAGAACAAACGGGGCTGTATCCTGGAGAAGGGGAGGCAAAACCTTGGAGCAAGAGGGAAGTTGGCAGCAGAAACGCAGCCCTGAGCCAGCAGCGCAGAGCCTGTGGTCCAGGCAGGGAGAGAGCCTTGTTTTCATATGGGATGCTGAGGCTGCTCTTTGGAGAAGAGTGGCTGGAAGCAGGAATGGGGTTTTTATCCCCCTTTTACTCTTAAGAAACCTCCCTCTGGTGAGGCTTTTCCCGGCCTCTTGCTTGTTCTCCATGGAGCATCCCAGCAGAGGGCAGCAAGAGATGTCCCAGGCACCCATGGGTGCTGCTCCAGGCTTACTGCAGGACCAGCCCAGTCACTGTCCCGTTCTGGTCCCCAGCCTTGAGGCATCTGTTAATAACTCCCTATTATTATATCGACTATAACTCAAATAACTCCAAGTCTTTAGGTGCTTTAAAGAGGCATTTTTAGGGCTCTAGGGGGGTGTTGAGGTGGGAACAGATCCTCTTGCCCTCCCAGGGCTCTGGACATCTTCTGCCCTTCTTCTCTTGAATTGCAGGTTTATTTGGGGCAATCCTCCTCCTGTATTCCCGTGTATTATGGTGCTGCATCTCCCCATGCACTCAGCAGGGCCTTGGTGCACTGCACCGATGCTGAAGCAAGGACCAAAGCAGAGCACTGGTGGCTTCACACTCACCTGAGCAGTGGTGCCCATTGCTGGTGGGTGCTGAAGCCTGACCCGACGTGCTGCTGCATTCAACCCGAGTCGTACCTGTGTGCAGTGCTGGGGTCCTCAGCATAAGAAGGACATGGAGGTGGGGGAGAAAAGCCAGAGGAGGCCATGAGGATGCTCAGGGGCTGGAGCAGAGAAGCTGCGTGGAGAGCTCAGAGCAGCTTCCAGTGCCTGAAGGGGGGTACAAGGATGCTGGAGAGGGACCTGCATCAGGGACTGGAGCGATGGGACAGGGGGTGATGGGTTCAGAGTGGAACAGGGGGAGTTCAGGTTGGAGATGAGGAAGTTCTTCCCTGTGAGGGTGCTGGGGCACTGGGATGGGTTGAATGGGCAAGGTTTGGATGCTCCATGCCATCAAGGCCACGCTGGCCACAGGGGCTTGGAGCAAGCTGCTCTAGTGGAAGGGGTCCCTGCCCGTGGCAGGGGGTTGGAACTGGATGGGCTTTAAGGTCCCTTCCAACCCAATCCGTTCTATGCTAGAAGCCCACGAGCAAACACGGATGAAGGCGGTGGATGCTGAGGTGGAGGCTGCTCCCGGTGCCAACAGGAAGGGTCACAGAACCGGGACCGCAGCAGCTCGAGGCTGGGCAGAGGCTGAGTAGGAGGGGGAAGCTCGGTGCGTGCGCTCCAGAGGAGGTGGGTGCTGGCACAGGCTGGAGCGTGACTAACACCAACATCCTGCCGGGCTCTGCCGTGCCTCTGCTGCCCTGGGTGATGCACAGGAAGCATCTCGAGAGCCTCCCGCATCTCCCGGTGCGCTGCGGAGCTGCAGCCAAGGGAGAACATCTGCAGCTTGGCTTCCTTATGGCTCCTGAGTTGGTCCTTGGCTGCTTGGGGCTCTCCAGCAAAGCTGCTCCTGGAGGGGTCGTTGCTCTCCTGGGCCACTCGGTGGGCTGCAGTCCCCCTCTGCGATGCTTCCCCGCCTGCCCTGCGCTTGCCTGGCTGCCTCCATCTCTCATGGCCCTGTTCTCCACCAGCAGGACTTGGCTTTGCTTTGTTCTCCAGGTGCTTTCCATGGGAAGTCAAACTCCAGCTTGAAGCAAAGCATTTAGGGTTGCAAAGCCCAGCCCCGGTGGCAGGGATGCGCTCCCAGGTTGTGCAGCCTTATCCGAGGGATGGAGGGAGCTGGGCTGATCCTTTGCCAAGGGCTGACGCAAAGAGGCACCTACAACCCATTGGAAATACCCTTGTTTAATGGGGATATTGCCACAGGATCTTGTTTCTCCTCAAGCACTTGGTTCCCTCCCCTGTGTCTACAATGGCCCAGCAAGCTTGTGTTTCAGGGACTTTAGATGCTGCACAAAGAGCCCTTCCTTAAACAGGTTGAAAGCTCTTTGATGCGTGAGGAGATATAAGGTTTCAAGGTTGCTACAACATGGGGAAAAGTTGGGGGTTTCCTCCTTGCCAGAACAACAAAAAAGGACCTTTTTAAAAGCTCTTTTAATGGAAAAGATGCTCCAGAATGAGAAACAGTCTGTGAAATGCTCTTGGTGCAAAGCAACTGCTGGTAGGGGCGTTTAGGGGGTAACTGCACCTCATTATGGCACGTACGTACAAGAAGGATGTGCTGCAGTGCCATAGTCTCACCTGATGCACCTCTAAACCAGGGGATGTGCGAGGAACCGGTGGTACAAGGCACTGATTGAATTCACACCCTTCTAACCCCACTGGTGCTGGATCCCTGTGGCCATAGGGAGGGGGGGTGATGGGGTGCTTGGCAGCTCCCGTTGCAGGGAGAAGCAGGGGAAAGCAGTAACAGCCCCATTCAAAACGGGGCTCGAAGCCTTCAAAAGACCCAAGTTTCTCCGGGTTTAAGCACCGCTGTTCCCATCCCTGGGCAGGCAGGAACAGGCAGAAGGACCTTGGGGCTCCCCAGCCATGACCTGGGCTCTGCCCTGGCACAGGTGAGCTCACATCCCTTGCAGGATGCCAGGCTTTGGGCCGGATTAAACGCAAGCTCTCTGCCATGGATTGCATCTACCAGGGACCAGCACGAAGCTGGGTGGGGAAGGGGTGACACGAGCACCAGGAGCTCTGCACCGGGCAGGATGCTGCCGGTGCTCGCTCTGCTTCAGGCTCTACCCCTGCCCGTGCAATGGGGAAGGGGGGGGTTCATTGCTTGTGCCCCCTCCCCGCTGCCCCCCCCCAGCCCTGCCTGGGTCCATCCTGTGTTTTCGAGCCAGGCGCTGGCTGCCTTTTGTGCTGACGCAGAGCTGCTGTGGCAGATGCTCTGATTCATCCCATGGAGGGCTCACACCCAGCCCGCCTTTCTGCTGCTTGTTGGGCACACTGGAAGTGCTGCTGGGAGCTGGGCCCCTCTGTGGGGTGCTGTGCTGCTCCCTGAGTCCCTTTATGGGGTGTGGGGTATGCCAGGACTCCTGGATGCTGGGGTGGATGGGGTTTAGATCAGCAAAGCGAAGGGGGATGCTCAGGGTGCCCTGCTCTCAGTGTACCTCTGGGTGCATCCTCAGGGGCCAGGGCTGCCGTGGAAGGAGATTGTTAGATGCAGGTTTTGGGCTGTTGCTTTGCTGTTGGGGTGCTTTGAGAGGGGTGTCTCTGGGTTCTGGAGGTGCTTGAGTGTTCCCCTGGGGCTTGTGTCTGGAGAGCAGCAGCATTCCATGTGCGATTGTGCTGCTGATTATTCTCTGCCCTTAAGAAAGGGGGAAACTGAGGCACAGAGGGGTTGTTGCCTCAGCCCGTCCCTGAGGAGGGGTGGCATGGGAGGGTTAAGGCAGGGTACAGGATGTGGGTTTAGCTCCTTAGCTCTGTGTGACCCAAACTAAGGGCTTTTTCCCCTCCTTTTCTCCTCTTGCTTGTCCCCCACCTCTTGTGTTGAGGGCCAGAGCAGAGAGGGTAAAGGAAAAGGAGGGATAAGGGTCTGCTGCTACCCAGGCTCAGCCTGGGTTGCAAAGCTGCTTCAAATAGGGGTGATGCTGCCCATCTCCCATGCAAAGGGGGCATGACCCATCTGATGGGCATCAAGCTGCATCAGGTAGCTCCTGGACGAGCATCTCCCACCTCCTTTGGGGTCTGTGCTCAGCAGAAGCCTCATCTCCGCAGCACAAAGCGGGGCTGCGATGGAGCTTTGCCTGGGGCTGGATTTGGGAAGCCAGAGGGGAGGGATGGAGCCGGTGTCCCCACGGCCAGGCTGGCGCGAGGCGCTTTGGCAGAAGGTGGTGGCAGAACTGGAAGAGCAGGGCTCCAGCAGGAGGTCAGGGCGAAGGTGTGGGTTTGGCACCGGGCGAGGGGCTGGGAGCGTTGTGGGTCAGCTTTTGAGGGCACCAGTGGGAGAACTGGTATGGCAGAAAGCCTGACTCAAACTGGAGCGTGAAGGATTGCTGCCTGCTCCTCCCTGCTCCTGCCAGCCCTGCTGATGGGCTTCACACTGCCCTGGACCTGGGTCCTGCTTGTGAGGCATCTCCTGCACTGGTTCATCCTAGCCACTATCGCCTCCCAAACCACCCCATAGTGCCTGTTCCCACAGGGCTTGGGGTCTAGGAGCTGCCCTTTGGGGTGTCTCTTGCCCTTTGGGGTGGTTCCTACCCTTTGGGATGGTTCCTACCCTTTGGGATGTCTCTGCAGCCAGCTTCACCCATTCTTTCCTCCTACAATCTGATGCCCGTGGCTTGTTTAAAATTCCCTTTATTCACAATAAATAATATCCTATATTACAAAGATCTCGACACAAAATGCACGAATCATGGTTCTTTCCGCAGCCATGAATAAATAGGACTCACCAGCACCAGCTAATGCGTGACAAAGAGCATCTATGGGTAGCGTTGGCCCTGTGGCGGGGAGGAAGCGGGGGATTGGGCTGCACCCACCTTGCCCAAAGCGGTCCTTCTTCTCTGCTGGGCTCTACATGGTGTTTCCATCCCCTGGGCCGTCAGATGCAGGGGTGAAATCCTGTTGTGCACCAGCACATGCGGGCTCAGGCCCCTGCCAGCGGTGCACAACTGGCACCCAGGAGGGCAGGGATGCAGCCCCATGGGTGCAAAGCTGCAGCTGAGGCTGCCCTAGGCTGAGATGCCTTCGCTGGCTGCAGTTAAGCTTAGGAGAGGTTCTAGCGCTCACACTCGTGTAGAGGGGTTATATACAGACACTGCAATGCTCCTTTCTTAGCCACAGGTGGTCTTTGGGTTGCAAGGCTTTTGCTTAAGAGTCTGCTGTAGCTGGATGTGGTCATTGGTGCACACATGAGCCCATGTGTGGGGCTTCCTCCCCTCCTTCTGCTTGCTCTTTCCTAACTCTTCCTATGGTGGGGTCAACTCCATGGATTTCTTCCTCTCCTCTCTCTGCTCTTCCCACTCCTCCTCTGACTCGTAGGTGCCCTTGATGATGGCAACCCTATCTGACAGGTTCATGCAGTAGGGGACCAGGATGTAGAAGTAGAGCAGTGAGGCCAAGCAAGCCCCAAGGATGGGTCCAACCCAGAACACCTAGAAAGCAAACAAGGAAGAGGGTGAAAGCAGGTCCTGGAGGATGGTGCACCACGTCCAGCCATTACACCAGCATTCCTCACTGCTCCGCATCTCCTGTCCCATGCAGAGATGCAAATACCCATCCCAGTAGACTTCTTGGGCTGAAATCTCTTAAGCTTTGCTTGCTGAAGACATCAAGTTCTTTATGAGTGCAGAGATGGGGTGTGCTGGAAAGGAAGCGCCAAGCCTGCTCTGAAAGGTTGGGTCTGAGCTTGCAGGTTCAGTGGGTGAGTGGAAAGCCAAAGCTGGGCTTCTCCATGGGCTTTATGGACATCAGATGATGCCCTAGCTCATTCTGCACCGTTGCATGGGGGCTATACTGGCTCTGTGCTATGGGGATAACCTGTTTCCAATCCATTCATCACATGTTCTCCAGCCCCTTTTATCCTTTCAGGCTTGAAAACATCCCGCCCTGGTGCAATCACTGCCCTCTCCCTTGCCCTGCATCTCATGCAGCCTGGTCCCGAGCCCTGATGCTCACCCAATGCGCCGAGCTGAACCTCCTCACGACGACGGCGGGCCCGAAGGAGCGCGCTGGGTTCATGGAGCAGCCGGTGAAGTAGATCTGTCGGTGTGGAAAGGAGACCAAGTTAAGGTGCAGCATCTGAACCCGGCCTCTGCACCTTAACCTCTGGCTTAGCAGGCAGGGACAACTTCCCAGGAGCAGGGATGGAAGCGGTCCCTGGTGCTGTCTCTCTTGCAGGGAGCCTGGGATGGATGCCATCCTTCCCCACATCACCATGGACAAGGAGCCCTGCTATGTCCCGTTGGCTCTCCCAATGCAGCTCCCTCTGGGACCGACCGCAGGGGGGTTATTTTGGGGGAGCTCTGTCCCAGCAGGACCCTCTGCCTGGCCACTCACCCCCACCAAGTGCCCCACGGCAACAGAGAGCCCGATGGACAGCGCTGGGGCGCCCACGTTGCCGCTCCTCCGGTTGTCCGTGGATGCGAAGATGCAGGCGGCCAGCTGGAAGGTGAGGATGATCTCCACCACGAGGGCCTGCCCGGGGGTCGTGTTGTTGTTGAGCTGCCAACCAGCAAAAGCCAACAGTCATCACCCAGCCCTAGGGCTCAGCAACACCACTTGAGGGCTTTGCTGGTGGGTTTGGGCTTGCAAAGCCATGCAAGAGAAGCCCCCCAGCTCCCCTGCCCAGCCTTTGGGCACAAGGTGCTCTGCTTCCAGGGCTTCTTTCCCTGAAAAGAAACTACCTTTCTTGGCCCCAAATCTGCCTCCCTCCTGATCTCTCCCTTCCCAGCGCTCTCCAGTCTCTTTCCACTTGCTTGTCTCCGCTACACTCGGTGTTTTCCCACCAAACCCCACATGGATTTGCCCCTTTTTCCCCCTCTGTTTCTTTTCCCCTTGATCCTTGCAAGCTGTTGCATCCTGGTTCATCTCCCCCTCCGCTTTGTGGGCACGGGATGAAGGGAGGGGGTTGGGGTGAAGGCTGGGCTGTTGTCCCAGCACCTTTGTGCTCGCCGTTGGGATCTGTCAGATGGACTGGACCCCACTGGGCTTGGGAAGGATAAAGTGCCCCAAGACCCATGGTTTTTAGCTAAAGCTGACCGGTTTGGGACCGGGAGCGTGTGGGAACGAGATGCACGCAGCATCTCACCCTAGTGACTGATCCCTCTGCCCCAAGCCTGTGCTGATCCCAGGGGGCCAGACCCGATGTGGTTGGAGCAGGAGCTCCACTGCTCCCATTTCAGGTGGTTTCCCAGCTCTTCCCAAGGGTTTGAGACAAGCTCCTCATCCCCACTTATCTCCCAGGGGGCCAATGCCCCCCTTCTCCTCCAAGAGCAGCCCCTCGCTGCCTCCCCGTGATTGATCCTTCAGCTCTTCTCCATCCTCCTCTCATCCCCAGCTCCCCCAGTGCAGCAGTGCCAGCGGGCTCCGCTCCCCCTGCCCGTGCTGGCTCTGCTCCCTGCCCTCCAGCCTCTGTCCTGGCACAGCTCCTATCCCAGCACTAATCTCCAGGTGGAGAGGCTGCAGTCAAGAACATCTCAATGGTGCTGGTGACTCACTCAGGCCCTTAGGATAAAGGAAGCACTTATTAAAGAAGGGGAAAAAAAACATGCCATTTATTACCCCGCACAATGAATCTGTCATGTCAATCCTGCACTGGCTATGCCGGGGTTTGCTCCTAGCCCATTCCCATCCCTCTATGCAATGCACTGAGATGGATTCGGCTCTCCGAGCTGGCGCTGGCACGAGCGACCCACTCAGAAGGGAAGGGGAACGCGCCCGGCAAGGCAAACCATCTCCAGGTGGGGATACTTACAGCGTTGATGGCCAGGTTACCACGGGTATTGGCCGGCGTCACCCCATAGAGGATGCCAGCCCCAGCGATGGCCCCGACCAGTTGGGCAATCACGTAGAAGAGCGTCCGGAGGAAGGAGATCTGGTTCCCGACGAAGAAGGCGATGGTCACGGCCGGGTTGATGTGGGCGCCGCTGATGTGGCCAAACGCCTGCACCAACGTGCCGATGGCCAGGCCGAAGGCCAGCGAGATCTGGAGGATGCTGGGCAGGGCTGAGGGCCACTTGAGGGCTGAGCCGAGGCCGATGAAGACGAAGATGAGCGTGGAGAGGAACTCGACGAAGACGGCTCGAGCAAAGGCCAGGGTCAGTATTTCCTTCTTCATGGTGGGAGAGGGTAGAGGGCGGCTGGGAAAGAAGAAAGTCCGGGTTTCCTCTGTCTCCAGGCTCTTCTGTCTGCACCCAGTTGTAGGGCCATACCTATCTATATATGCAAGAGCAGCAGGGAGCTGTGTTACAAGGCGGTGGGTGGAGCCAGGGAATTAGCCAGTCCTCCCAAATTATCATGTGAAACTGGAAAAGTTTCCACCTGAAAATAGCTCCGGAGCCTCTTGGTGAACCAGTGACTCAGATATTGGTGGCATTTCTTTATCCTGCCCTCTGCAAACAAAGAGCCCCTATAGGGTGTCTCTGTGGTCGTTAGATAACGCGGTTGCATAACGAAGCCCTGCTCCCTCCTCTGCTTTTCCCTCTTACCACCTCTCACCAGCCTTTGGGTGGTTCTTTAGCAGAGGTGTAGTTCACGTTCCCCTCCTCCATGGGCCTGCGGGCTGGAGAGGGCTGCAGTTCTGTCTGGGATGTCTTGTTCCTGGTGTTAGGCTGGAGGAGCATTCCTGGAATGGGGAATTCTCATTCCCAGTGTGTTCGGTTGACACGGGATGTTGGGACGGAAAGCGAAGTGAAGCTCCTGGAGCTGCTCCCAGGCTGCCAAGGCAGCTCAACCATAGCAAAGAAGTGCTTTGGTGTTGGAGCTCGGCTGGCTTTGGGGGATGCTTTGCCTATGTGGGGAGCCACAGACAAGCTGGAGGTGCCTGCATGGGGTGGTGGAGCCTGGGTAAAGGCAGCTGATCGCTGCAGAGCCTGACTGTGGATCCCTTTAGCTCCCTTGCTGCTCCTTCCAGGGCATTGAGCGAGGGCTTTGCCAGCGCCTGGGCTGGTGCTCAGGGGGTGCTCGCTGCCCGTAGCCAGGCAGGGTGGATCCTACCCCTGTCATCTCGGGCCCTTACCTTTTCTTTTTGCCTTTCAAGCTGTTGCTCAACAAGGGCAGTGATTTTGCTCTTGGGAATGCCAGCAGAAAGCCACAGGCTCTGCATGGACACAGGCCATGGTGCCACGTCTCCTTCCAGGTTCCCATGGGGTTGCCCTCCATCCCTTGGCTGGCAGGGATTGCAATGGGGGGGAGCTCTCAGTGCTGTGCATCAGGGAGCTGTTGGGGACTGAGGTTGAGGGTTTGGGGATGGAAGAAGGGCTTAGTGATGGTGAACAGTGAATTCTTGGCTCCTTCGTGGTCCTTGCAGCCTTGTGCCAGGACTTGATTTCATGTTTTCAAATGGGTTTGGGTTGGAAAAAACCTCAAGTTCCAACCCTCGGCCATGGGAAAGATCTCTCTTTGCATCTTGCCTTCCTCAAGTGATGCCACCTCTGTGCCTTATGCAGTGCTGGGGTTATCCATGGCTGGCTCTGAAGGAGCAGCCAGAGAATCATGGAATGGTTTGGGTTTGAAAGGGACCTTAAAGCTTATCTGGCTCCAACCCATGCCACGAGCAGGGACACCTTCCACTAGAGCAGCTTGCTCCAAGTCCCATCCAACCTGGCTTTGAACACTGCCAGGGATGGCTCATCCAAACCTTCTCTATTGAATTCATTCCAGTGTCCTACCACCCCCACAGGGAAGAGCTTCCTTACATCCAGCCTGAACTCCCCCTGTTTCGGTTTAAACCCATCACCCCTTGTCCTATCACTCCAGCACAGGGTGAGCGAAGCTCTGCATGCAGGAGATGGGTAAAACCACTTCAAACCCTCTTTACATCCCCAAAAGCACTAAAAAGCTCCCTTCACTGCTGCCTTCTGCTGGCTGCAGCCAGACCTGCACACATCCCATGGGATCAGCGCTGAGGAGGGATTCCTCCCCACAGCAAGACAAAGGGACTGCAAAGAAACGAGCCTTTCACCTCCGGCTCTACCCCGAGTCCTGAGCTCAGCAAAGAGCATCCCGAGGGACCGGGGCTCTGTTACAGCCTTAATTCCTGCTAATGGTTTTCCCTGGCGCTGCTGCTCCCGGGGCAGCTGCAGAGGGAAAAGTCGGATCTGTTATCCTAGAAACACCCGCTCCGTTGGCGTGTTTTGGTGAAAGTTTTGCAAGCTGGTATTTCAAGACACCCTGGCCACATTCCAGCCCGGGTAATGACTTGCCGCTTCCCTTCAGCCCTGTCTGTGGCTCCAGCTGCATCGAACGCGTCTTGCTCCCGTCCTACAAACCCTTTCCTTGCTCTCCCACCGCTGAGCCCCCTTGGAAGTGGATGTGTTTTGCATCCACGGGACTTTATGGCTCAAAGGCAGCGTTAAAGAGGCTCTCCTAGGTTCCCAAGGGGTGAATAACGACCCAGCAAAATCCTCCTGACCGGGAGATGCAGTCCAACAAGGCTGGAAATGATGGGGAAGGCTCCCAAAGGGAAACAAGGTGTTTCTCTAACCACATGCCATGCAAACCCCTCTTTTCCTGAGGCTCTTTGCTAGCCTTTCCTCACCGGGGCATTCCTGTGTGGAACGTCGAACCGTGTCGAGCAGGCATTGGGAAGGCTCCTTTCCCTCTTTCCTGGCTGCGTGCCCTCCAAGGAGCTGGTATGAGCTGAAAAGTGCCTTTGATGTGTCAAACGGAATGGAATTGGGCAAGATGTTGAGGAGGCATTACGCAGGGAGCTGCTGACAGACGGACACCTACGTGGTGGGGTCACGCACGCCTCGTTTCACCCCTGGGCTTTTGGAGGAAAGAAGATGAGGAGGCTTTTTGCAAGGACGGGTTTAGCTGTGTCCTTCCTCCTCCTCCTCTTCCTCCCTTATAGCAGCACACACCGCAGTTGCCCACATGGACCATCCACAGCTTGGGGGCAATGTGTTGGATGGGGAGAGCACTGAGCCCACTGCGGGGCTGGGGTGCAGCGTGCCCGGGTGGGAGGAAGGCAACCGGTGCCTCATCCTCGCCCGGGGCCCTCCCAGGGCTCTGCCTCACCCACGGAGGCGTGTGTGTTATTAAGTGGCTGCGTGTGTCGGTCCCTGTCGTCCCCACGTCGCCGATCCCATTTGCTCTATTAATTTGTCATTTCCGTGTCATTTCAGCCCAAATCCCTCAGTTCAACCTCAAAGCCTGGCAAATTCGGGTTATAAATGCTGCTGAGACCCAGCCCAGCTTGGGTTTTGCTTCTTCGCCCTCGTTGGCTCTATGTCTCAAGCAAGGACCTGAAAACTGGCACAATAATACAAGCAGGAGTAATAACACCAACAGGAGACAACTATTTCTGCTGGAATCTGGGGTTATTTGGGGTTAGATGGCCAGAGGAGAAAGTTTGGGTTAGTTTCTTGCTGGCTGAGCTCTGCGGGGGTTGCAGCAAGGCACTGATGGGGATAAAAATGGGATGCCCTGGGAATTTGAAGTAGAGCAAGGAGCAGCACATTTTGCCCTCCTCATCCTCAATTCCTGGGGCTGCTTCTTGCCATGGTGGTAGGAAAGAAGTGGGATTAATGTTGATGTCTCTGTAAGGGTGCTGCAGGCTGGGCTCTCAAGGATTTCTCTTATCTAACCCTCCATCTGCTTGCGCTCCCTATAAGAGGGATTACTCTGATGGCCTGAGGGTGACGATGAAGGTGACCTCCTCTGGCCCTGGAACAACAGGGCTTTTGCCTTCCCCTAGCAACCTGAGTGAGCTTTGGAGCTCCAACCTCACGAGGCTGTTTGGGTTGAGGGATGCGCCCATGTCCTTTGCTGCCGTGCCCCCACTTTGGCTTGAAGCTGGTCCCGAAGCTGTCCCCAGACTTTGGTGGCTCCTGTGCTGAGCACAATGGTCACAGTGACCTCGTAACCTGGGTGCCTGTCAATAGGGATAATGCTGTTGAAGCGCTGGGTAGTGTTAATGCTTAATAACAGCATTGCTCTGCTCCGTGCTTCGAAATGACTGGATGGTCTCTGAGGTGTAGCAGTGGATGGCAGTGCTTTGGGGCTGGTGTGCAATGGAAGCACCAGCATGCTTAATAATTAACTTGCACTGAAATCATCATTAAATCGTCACATGGGGATAATAATGTGTATCAGGGAAAGCAAAGGGCCGGGTAGGAAGAAGCCCTGGACGAGATCACGCAGTAGAAAGCTTGGCTGGGAACCTTGCTCCTGATTTTCAGGTCTAGCCCCTTCCACTGAAGCCACCTGCATCGGGGACATGAAGAGGCTGCATTCCTGCCCATCTAGAGAAACACTTTGAGCTCTTATGGGCCAGCAGCTCGTTATGGGTGTCCTCAGGGTTCTCAAAGCTGTGTCAGTGGCAGGGATCTTTAAGGTCCCTTCCAACCCAAACCAGTCTGTGATTTTTCACCCCATTCTGCCTTTGAGCCCCAAAGCAAATGGACAAAGACATTTCTCTATGTACGTATTTAGATGGCATGGAATAATTGGGATTTAAAGAAACCCGTGACGATGGCATCCCTCGTTGCACCAGATCTGGAGCTGGAAGTTCTTGCGCCGAGCTGCCTCCGGATAAACGCGTGATTCTGATTCGGGTTCTTTGTGTTCCTGGAAAACCAGGCTGAAAATCAAAGCAGAGCCCACGGAAACCACCCAGGCGTGGCTGGGTGGCTTCAAACCCTGTCTCCCTGCTGAGGTGCGAGCCACGGTGTTATCAGTTCAGCCAGGTCTGAGGCCGGCGTGTGGCAGCTCTGATTTCCGCGTTGCTGATCCTGCCCTCTCCTTCGAGTTGCACTGTGTAAATCTGGAATGACTGGCTTGGTTTCCTGACCATGCACGTTTTGGAAGTGTCATTGAAGTCAATGACACAGCTCCGCAGAGAAGGTAAAGTCGTGTTTTGCATTGACTCAAGGAGACTTAGGCTGCTTTAGCCATCCGACAAGCTGGTTTAGTGAGATGGGGTGGTGTGCCAAGCGCAGAAGCCAGCCAGGGCAGGAATCAGCATCCCAGCGGTGTTGAAGTGGGGATGGTCTTTGTTTTGTGGGTCCTATTTTGAAGCTAAAAGAACGTAAAATGTTCTTTTCGTGTCACTTTTGCCCATCAACAGGCTGTTGGCCCAAGGCAGCACTCAAAGCTGGACTGGGCTGCACTGGTGGCTGTGGGACTTCAGGTCTGGGAGGTCACTTTGTGTGACTCTATGTTCTGTGACCATAAATGTGTCACTATTCGATTCACATGTGAGTAAAAGTAAATTTAAAGCTCTTTATTTAGAGAATGCAGTAAATATGAAACATTTAAACCCATTTGGGGGCCCTGTGCTGCTTATGTGAGTCTGAAACATTGTCAGGGTAACTAAGAAATTAAAGGCTTAGATCTTAAGGCAAAGAGATGTGTAAATAGCTTGAACATTGCCAAAAAAAAGCCCAAAAGATTCAGCTGGGTGGCATCTTACAGAGCAGGTCATTGACAGGGAAACTCCTGGGTAAGTTACTTTGGGTTATCCTGACATATACAGGGGTTGTTTTCCCTTTGAATAGTAAAAAAACTACATTTAAAACCAAATATTCAGTGATTTAAATACAATTTTACACTCTGATTTGAGACATTTATTTTAATTCCTATTGTTGAGAACAGATAGATTGGAAAGCCTTTTTCAAAATGCCATTCAAATGTTCCTTTGCTATTGAAGGAATAAACTGAAGGACCAGAATCGACATCTTTGCTGTGGCAGAGAATGAGTTAAAGCAGCACTGAACCTGCTGCATGCATCTCAATAGCAGCCTTCTGGGGGTAGTTACATTACTACTACATGACTGGAGGTGAAAAATGGATCCTTGGCTACAGCAAATAAAGCTTGTGATGGAATTTCCCCCTTTGCTTTGCAGTGTGGCATCAGGGACAGCAGATGACAGTCAGACGAAGGGATGCAGGAGCTCCCATGCTCTCAGCTTCACTTGGTGTGGTGACATGAAGGCAATGAGGATGCCTTGTCTGGGTCAGAGCAGAGCTTTCTTTACTCCTTATCCCTCCAACTACAGCCTTTAGTGGATGGATGAGCAAAACCACAGTGAGGAATAGAGGAAAATAGGAATCTAATAGGAGCCTGGTACAAGTAGAGCACAGTGGATGGACAGGAAGAGAAGAGAAGAACATCGTTTGGTGGTGGTTCATGTCCAACCAGAAAATGATCACTGATGTTCCCTGTGATCTGGAATTGGGGCCAATCTCACTGCATGTTTTCCATTAACAGCCTCAGCAGCAGAAGCCTGAATGTGGTGGTGATGTTTTGTGATGGTGCAATGCCGGGGAGACCTCACTGGATGTCCTGCTGGAAACCAGGCTTTCAGGCTAAGTCATAGAAATGTAATCCAGTCATAGGAACTGGATTCAATGGTGGCCATAATAGCAGAAGAAAGGGGTTGGGATGGTTACGAGGCTTTGGTGTGATGCAGCCATGGAAAGGGTCTGGGCTGTAGGAAACAAGTGATGGAGAGGATCATACTTGAAATACTTTGTGTTACACATCTGAGAATCAGGATGGAACAGGAACAGAGGAAAGAAAGCACAAACCAGAGAGAGATGAAGCATCAAAGCTAAACGACAGCACTGGTCCATGAACCGATGAGCCATGGATGTATTTGGGCTGAAAATCAGAAGGTCCCAGGAGAGACCCAGCAAGAGCTCCCCAATGGGGTCAGTATGAACTCGAGGACATGCTTCCAGCCCCATCTTCTCGGGAAAGCCTCCAAAGGGCATCTCTGGGGTGATAAATGGCAATGTGGTTCCTTGCAGCAGCCAAACTTATAGCTTCTGAGATACTTATGGCCCGGAATGAGCCCTCCAGTGTGTGTGTGTGTGTGTGTGTGCAAACAGCCACGCAGGGAGAAGGCACGGGAGAGAGGTGAGTTGAGTTCAACAGCAATGAGGCATCGGGTGGCAACCTCCACACCCAGCAAATGGCTGTAATAACAACTCCTCACAGCACCTCGGAGCCCTTCGTGAAGGGCACCAAGCTCCAGCGAGCGCTACCTCCTACCAGGGAGACGTGGAGGGAGCTGGAGGAGGGTTGGATGGCGGTGTCCTTGTTCCTGGGGGCTTTGATTTAATGGTGTTTCCCCCCAGCATCAGACGACTGTTGGCCGTGGGGGGAGCTGGACAATACAAGATGGGCTGGACCATCCCAGTGCGTCTCCCCAGGAACTTGAGTTCCTCAAATGAAGAAGCAGAAGTGAAGGGGGAGAGGGGAGAGGCGAGGCACTGACCATCACCGGCTCTAGGACAGACGCAGAGGTCCCCGGCTCCTCTCTCATCCTGGAGGGATGCTTGGGTTAAACCTTCTCGGACATCCCCCTGGGGAGGCTCTGTGGGGAGTGCAGCTCCACCGACTGCCGCCGCCGGACCTCGCGCTCTGCCCAGTCCTCCTCGGGCTCGAAGCCCTTGAAGATGGCGAGTCTCTCCGAGAAGGTCTTGGCTTGCGGGCACAGGATGTAGTTGTAGATGATGGAGGCTGCGGCTGCCCCAACCAGGGGGCCCACCCAGAAGACCTGAGGGAGAGGGAAAGGTAAGAGTTGGGTGAGTAAAACCCAGCCTGAGTGTGGAGGACAGGGAGAAACCAGCATCTCTGAAGGGCATCGCAGGGGGGGTTATGTTCCTTCCTGCCCTGTGCGCACTGGGAGTGAGATGCAGAAGCCAGCTCTGCTTTGGCCATCGCTGTTGACCTGAACTCCCATCCGTTGCTGTTGTGCCTGAATATACCCAACCAGCCTCTTCTGTTGAGAGCTGTGTGATCTTCATGACCGATAGGCCATCATGAGCATGGGTTCCCCTGCCGAAGCATCTTCCTACCCCTTTACACACTCCTACAAAGAGGAGGCTACCAGCCAGAGCTGGGCTCCTCTGAGCACATCAACCTGAACCACCACAGCTCTAGCTCCGAAATGGAAACGCATGGGAGTGTTCCGAAAGGAACTGGTGGAAAATGTATGCCCAGATCCAAGTGGAACCAGGAAAGGTCTCCAGGACCGGCAAGAAGAGCTCCACTCTCCATTTGTTCTGCTTCCTTGGCTAAGTCACGGGCAACAACCCACACACCCTTCTGCTGTTGCAATGCCCGCAGATAAGCCAGTTAAGCACCCAGCAGCCCCACCTCGTTTTGCTAATCTCTACATCTCTTCCCAAGCCGGAGCCGGTGTGGAAATGCCAGGAATGTGCCCGGCTCTGTGGGTTTCGAGGAACAGCGCTCATCCCACCGACACAAGGCACGGAGCCGGCTCTTACCCAGTGGTCGCTGAAGTCTCCGACTATAACAGCAGGGGCGAAAGACCTGGCTGGATTCATGGAGCAGCCAGTGTAACGGATCTGCAGAGGAACACCGGTTTGTTGTTAGCATTTAACCCTTTACCGTGACCCTGGTGTGGTTTGGATTCATTCCCTGAGCTGCTGCTTCGCCCTCCCCATTCCAGGAAAAGGGATGCTCCTGCAGCTTCCACCACCTGAGTCAACACCGGTGCACCTTGTGTGCAAGCACGAGCATGGTGCAACCCGGCTGGAGGCTGGGTGACGTGCCCTGCAGCGTGACGAGAAGCGTGGGGACACGCTGCTGCTGTGCCTAGTCCTGGAGCAAGCTGCCTCTCCTTGCCATTGAGGGTAGGAGAAGAGTCCCATAGGCACATGGGCTGCAGAGGGCTAAGGATGGAAGATGCAGTGTTAAGCATTGCTCAAAGGAGTGGTGAATGCTCCATCCCTGGCAGTGTTCAAGGCAAGGTTGGATGGGGCTTGGAGCAAACCTGCTCTAGTGGAAGGTGTCCTTGCCCATGGATGATGGAACTGGGTGATCTTAAAGTCCTTTCTAACCCAAACCAGTCTATGATTCCGTGATTCACTTTACTACATGTACTGAGAGGCTGGGAGGGTTTGGAGCTCTTTTGGTCTCATCCAGGAGAGATTTCCCTGGGTGTCCATCCCAAATACTTCCCAGTCTTATCATGAGCGCCTCAGCTTCTAACACATTCACTCTGGGGCAGAAGACCCCACTGATGCCTTGTTGCTCCCTGTAGTACTCAAGGAGCAGCAAACCCAGCAGGGGCAGTGTTTTCCTGCCCCGTAAAAGCAGAGCTCAGGCTATGGCTCTGCTACAGCTTTGGTGTAGTTTTCCTCCTCTATCCACTGCAAAGCCGTGGGCACCACTTGAGTTACACCTCCCCATCCAACCCAGAGCAAGCAGCCGAGCAGGCTTTGGGCATGGACACAAAGATAACCCAAACCCATTGAGTTTTAGCCCATTTTAGCCTATTCTACCCACCCCAAGGAGATGTCCCACAGCAACGGAGAGGCCAATGGAGAGGGCAGGAGAGCCCAGGTTGTCCTCCCGGCGTTCATCCGTGGAAGCAAAGATGCACAGGACGAGCTGGAAGGTGAGGAAGAGCTCGACGGTCACTGCCTGCCCCGTCGTTGTCTCGTTGTGCAGCTGGAGGGGAGGAAAAAGGTGTCTCAGGGACAAGCATTGGATGACTGGGTTGGGAGCAAACAGAGCCAGGGAATAGGTGGGATTTTGGCATCAATAGGAAAAGGAGGAAAAAATTCCCAGCTAAAAGGAAAAGAAGCTCAATGATTGACCAGGAAATGGTTTATTTCTTGGCATTCCTTTGGGTTTTTTTTTTCTCCTCTAGGAATTATTTATTCCTTTTCCTCACATTTAAAATGCAAAATGCCTCTTGGGAAAGTTTGGAAGTTGGAAAATGTCAAAAAGAAGGGGTTTGGCATCAAAAACCCATTCCCGTCCCCTCTTCCCATACTATTTGAAAGGGCAGGATTTGAGCTGAAGCTGAGCCTTGGCTGCACCCCCTCTCCTCCAGCCCTGCTTTCTGGCACTTTAGTGCTCCTTGGTGGTGCTGCAGCCACATCTGGATGGATCTGGCATCTGGATGTGCACGTCTGGCGCCAGCAGCACTGCTTCCCCCAGTCTCCCTTCACTTCCCCAGCCTATGGCACATCCCAGCCCTTTCTTTGCTCAGTGGTGGCTCGAGGTGGCAATTGCCTTCTTGGCCAAGATCCAGGTCTTTCTCTCCAATATTCCCCCTTTGTATTAAGGATAATCTGTGCAGGCAGCTACACGATGAGCAGCCCACAGGGGAAAGAAGGAAAATCCCTCTTCCAGGTGATTCAAGCTGTAAACCAAGTAAGCTGGGCACTTTGAAAGCCTCTCTTAAAAGCCCTTCTTGCTTTATTGGGTTTATTAAGCCTCAGCTATTATCAGTCTAAATCACCTTGCTCAGATTAATCCCCAATCCCTTTTTCAACCCTCTTAATCCCTTTGGCAGCGAAGCTGGGCCTTGCCACTGCCTCCCTACTGCAAGAAGGGGGATGTGGGGGTGCTGCTTCCTGAAGCACATCCAAAGCTGCCTGCCTCCTCCCGCATGGCTCAGCTGGGGTTTGGGTGATGCTGGTCCATGGGCACCCTTATAGGAGACAGAGCTGCCTGAAGAGGAGTGGTGGGGCATGGAGAGGAGATATGAACCCTGTGACTTCTGAATTCCTTTCCCCCCTGCCCCTCTTTTGAGGTGCATCGGTGAGGAAGGGGGATGCTGGAGGTTGAGGGACCACTGGGGAGCCCCCTTAAGGCTTCCTAAAGTTCCCTGGTTTCTTTTCTTCCCTGCATGGATCCAGACTGGGATCCTCACGATGCTGCTGGCATTGGGCACCTGTGTGCAGGCATTGGGATGAACCAGGATCTGGTGTGGCCATTCCTTCACAGCTGGAAGCAGTTTAACGAGCATTGCTGGCTAATGAAAATCTGGGATTTAGACCTAACACATGACATTCCCATTGCTGGGAATCTGGCAGCGCAGCCTGTAAACAGTGGCATTGCTGATAGAGGAGAAAAGGCTGCCTACACCCACATGAAGACTGGAAAGTGGGATGAGCTCAGGGCAAGAGGCACGGAGAGGTGATACTTTAGATCATGTCTTTCCCTAATCATATGGTTTCATCCCAATCCATCTCCTCCGCCCTAGATAAAACTGAGCTAAGGGTGGCTTTGTCTCTTAAGGGAGGCGTCTATGCGGGCAGCTGGATCATACCTCTGGTTTTAGTCCTAAAAAGCAGAGGGAGCATCCTTCATCCCTGCTCCTGGGTGGACCCTTGCTGCACGGTGCTGGGCTATAGCCGACAGAGCCTTTCTACCCAACGCTGAATAAAGAGGGGTTTGATGGCCACAAACCCCTTCTCCACACCCCTCAGCCTTCCCCAAAGCCCATCCCAATGTTTCCTGCTCCCTTTCAAGCCCCGTCTGCGGGCTGAGCTCTTACCTTGTTGATGGCCAAGCCTTCCCGGGAGTCTGCTGGGGTGATCTCGTGTAGGATTGCAGCCCCCACCACGGCCCCCAGCAGCTGGGCCACCACGTAGAAGACTGCACGGAGGAAGGAGACCTGGGAGCCGATGAGACAAGCCACGGTCACTGCCGGGTTGATGTGGGCCCCGCTGACGTGCCCCAAGGCTTGGACCAGCGTGCCGATGGCCAAGCCGAAAGCCAGCGCGATCTGCAGGATGCTGGGGGAGGAAGCTGAGGGCCAGTTCAGAGCGGAGCCCAGGCCGAAGAGGATGAAGACCAAGGTCGCCAGGAACTCCGCAAAGACAGCCCGGGTGAAGGCGATGGATCGCAATTCCCACATCATGGAGCTGGGGGCTGCAAGGACTGCCCCTGCCTGGGGGATCTGCAGGCAAGCGCTGCCAGAGCGGCTGTGTCTGTAGGGGATGCTGAGGGACCGGGTATGTGTATGGATGTGGGGGGTGAAGGATCCCGAGTGGAAGGAGATGGGAATGTGGTCCTAGGAAACCTGAGGCTTTTTCTCATGTGTGTTCCAGCTGAGGGAACATCAGACCCTGCCCCTTCTATTAAAGCCGGGGAATGCAGCATTGGCCACCCTTGGGAGGTCATAAATCAGCCTTGAGCAATGCCATGAAACACTTCCCTTTCTCCTTTGCTTTCTTACTAGGGGACCTATCCCTACAGGTGCTTGGTGCTCCTCTCTTTCCCAGGCTCTACCACCTACAGCACAGAGAGGAGAGAAAGCAAAGGGGTTTCTGTAATGCTAGAGCTGGATGCTGAAACGCAGGACCTGGGATACAGAAGGGATGCACAGAACTCCAAGTGACTTACTACAGCTCCATTCCTCAGAGTACCCGGTTTTAACAGCCTGGGCACAGGTTTGCTACCCAGAGAAATGGGATCCAGCCCCAAGAAATGCCTGTCAGGAAGGAAATGCTGGTGTGAAGCAGTGACATGAGCTGCAGAACCAGCTGCTTACCGATGGCCCACTCAGCTCCTCAGAAATGGCTCTTGACTTCTCGCTGTTAATCTCCAGAACAGGAATGATGTTTTCTTCCCTGGAGCATCATTATTCACCTCAAACCATCCAGTAATTGCCCAACAAGTCTGTTTTCCCTATTCTTCCATTGCTTACAACACATTTACCCATTACACATTTTGCCCGTTCCTGGGTGATTCTCAGCATGAGAAGGACATGGAGCTGGTGGAGCAAGGCCAGAGGAGGCCATGAGGATGCTCAGGGGCTGGAGCAGCTCCCATAGGAGCCAGGCTGAGAACATTGGGGCTGGAGCAGAGAAGCTGCGTGGGGAGCTCAGAGCAGCTTCCAGTGCCTGAAGGGGGGTACAAGGATGCTGGAGAGGGACCTGCATCAGGGACTGGGGTGATGGGACAGGGGGTGATGGGTTCAGAGTGGAACAGGGGGAGTTCAGGTTGGAGATGAGGGAGTTCTTCCCTGTGAGGGTGCTGGGACGCTGGGATGGGTTGAATGGAGAAGGTTTGGATGCCCCATCCCTGGCAGTGCTCAAGGCCAGGTTGGACACAGGGACTTGGAGCACCCTGCTCTAGAGGAAGGTGTCCCTGCCTGTGGCAAGGGGTTGGAACTGGATGAGCTTTAAGGTCCGTTCATCCCAACCCATTCCATGATTCTATGCCTGTAAAGCCTTTTCCTCCCTGTGCCGTTGGGGTTGGTGGCTTTGCTGGAAAGGCAGCACTTGTTTCTTCTTCCCTTTCATTAGCAGCCTCTGTAGCTATTTAAAGCTGGCAGGAGCACTGCCCTAGGGTGGAGCTGGAGCTGGAAAGGCCATTTCATTCCAGAGGGATGCAGAGCACCCGAACTGAGAGTCCTTTCTCTGGCTCTGACAAAGGCTGCCAGTGTCCAACGACCAACTTCCCCTGCAAGTGCCACCAAGCTGCCGTGAAAGGTTGACGTAAAGCTTTCCATATTGCCCGAATTTTATCCTGGAATCATGGAATATCACAAGCTGGAAGGGATACCTAAGGGTGTGTGAAGGCCTGTTCTGTTCTTCCCTCCAGTGCACATGGGTGACAGTTACACCAAATGATGGTTGCAGGTCCCTTCTAACTCAACTATTCTCATTGACTCACAGGGAATTGGAAGGGACCTCAGCGATCGTCTGGTCCAGCCTTTAAACTTCTGTTTTATCCTATCCCATTCCACTCCAGTCTTCCCTTTTAAAAGATGCTTATGGGAATAGTGCTCTTAAAGAGGGAGAGATCATAGAACAAGTCAGCCCCATGGGTGAATCTGAAGGAGGTTGGATATGGTCCTTAGGAAACCTGCTCTCTAAGAATCCTCTTGGGCTTCCTCAGGGCCTTTGGCTCACCACAGCATCGCTCTGGCTTGCCAGCAGTGAAGCCAACCTCACAGAACAGGTTGTGAGGCCAAAATCGGGGTCAAACCCATGGTCACGTCCAGTCTGCACGCTCCTGAGTGCCTGGTGCAGACTGGAGAGCTCAGTGTTGTTACTCAAGGCGTAGTTATGTCAGGTTAGCAATGCAGGCTGTTATTAGTGCAGGGAATGACAGAGAGCAAATATGGGCAATTAAGTGGAGCTGATATCCTATTTGACTAACAGCTATACACGGCGAGGGAATTGTGATGTAGCAGTGCTTAATGGAGGCTCATTAAAAGGAGAGAGAAGTAAGCAGGATTAGCGCTGAGCTAATCTTCATCTTAAGCCAGACTTAAAAGTCTAAGGCAGCCTCATGGGCCTCGCTTGTATCCAGCAAAAGTTCATTGCAGCTCTTTGAGAGGGGCTTTGAGGTGTTTTGGTGTGGATGTGGGTTTCTGCTCTGCACCACGATGAAAGGACTGGGGCTGCATTGGGTCTTGCGAAGCAGGATCTCCCTTAGCGTGGTCTTCACTGTGGGGCAGAGCAAACTGCAGTGAGATGCTGCTTCCCAGCAGGAATCACACATCCCAGCTCTCACCCAGGCACCTCTAGCTCTGCAGTGACTGCAATCCTGCTGGTTTGACAGGGATCCACAGCACGGAGCCAGATGCTGCTGAAGTTAATGCCGGGCATTGGCAGAGCCAAGGTTCCCTGCCTGGCTGCACGGTGCGTGGCCACGCATCCTTCCATGTGCTTGGAGAAACAGGAGACCGGAGCTTGGGGCTGGCTTGCTGAAGCTCTGCTGGTGTCTAAGAGGGGTTCCTGGACCTGCTGGTGCTGCTTTACCCCTTACACCAACTGCGTTGCAGCGTTAGGAGCATCAACGAGCATCCTTCACAGCGAAGCCGAGTGAGTTGGGGACGTGCGTTATTTCACCTTTGAAACCACAGCCTTTGGAGTGGAACAGCGTTATGGCTCTCCCCTGGGACCAAATGCACGTTCAGAGGGTTGGTTGAAGCACCCGGCTTCCTCCCCATGGCAGAAAACGGCCTGGCAACCCGCTCTTGAAGAACGTTTTGTAAGCAAGGGAGCTGAGCTTGCACAAGACCTCGCTTCTCGAGTGCCTTAGATGGCTCCGATATCTCTGCTTCCCTGGCTTTCAGGAAAGCACAAACATCTCGCAGGTATCTCCATTCCATCGAAAATACCTCCGAGCCACAGGGAAGAACAGCTTGATTGCATCAACAGCAGTGAGTTTTCCTGCTTGGAGCTGATCCGCCGCAGGAGGTGCTTGCGCTGCCCAGACCTCACCGACAGCTCCGCTTCTTGCTCTTTGCTGTGTGTTAGGGAACTCCTCAGACAGCTCCCTTGTCCTCTCCAGAGCCGAATGGGCAACCTGTACCCATGGCAGCAAGCACCCTTTGCATTAGACACTGGAGAATCCACAGCGGGACTAAGTCTTGAGATAAACCTTGACCCAAACCTGGCCATTCTTGGCTCTGCTCTTCATCAAAATACACGTTTTTTTGTCCAAGAAAGGAGGTGTAAAGCTGAAAATGCTACTTCTGAGAGTGCCCTCGGGGAAGCCTTTAAAGGAAGTCAAAGAATAAGAAGGAACAAATCCTACTTCTGGTATCGGGACTAATCCTGTTGCTCCAGTTCTGCTCGCTGCCTGGATAAATGGATGTGTCAGTGCGTTTGTCCCCAGCCATGGGGGTCGCAGGCTGCCAGGGCACTTGGAGAAGCAGAGCAGATGGGGATGAGGATACAGATGCTTTTGGGATGGGACCAGCAGAGCCATACACACCTCAGCTGGGAATCAGAGCACCCGCAGCATTAGCATGGCTCTGGGACCTTCCCACCCTGAATGTCCTGACCCTGATGGGCTATGGGACCAGGCAGGTCCCTTGTCCTCCTATACCTGAGTTTGTAAACCACTGCAGGGTGGTGTTAGAGATTCCTGCTATAGGGAGCTGTGGGGCATTGAGGGAGAGGACTAAGCTCCCCTTTAGCTCCAGGCTGGTTTGTGGTGGGAGGCAGCAGCAGCAAAGCTCTTGCTGCGGTGTAAACCAAGGCACAGCTCCCATTGCACATCACTGATGCCCCAGGGAGGCAGAGCAGAGGAGAAGGCATTCCCTAAAGCAAGGTGACCACCGGGAGAAGTTCTATTCTCCCATTATCACCTTGCACCAAAAGGACGTGCACCCAGTGCGAAAACTCAGCCCCTTTTCCGGCACTTCAGGCCAAATCCTAAATCCTTCTTCAAGCAGAACTTCTGGCTCTTGCAGTGTTTATTGTTCTTGTTTTAGTTGAAGCAAAAGGATTAAAGCAGCCTTGATTTCCTTCACTGACTTCAATGAATTGAGCTTGAGCGCGGGCCAGGAGCTGGGTCTGGCGTTAGGAGAAGGACCTGCAAGTTCAGTCCTGAATGTTTGCCCAGGGTCTTAGTCAAGGTAGATGCTGCCTGGTGGAGCCAGGTGATGGGAACAGGACCCATTTCTAGGGGCCATGTGAAGACCATGCAGCCTTGCAGCCCGTCATGGTCTCTGCAGCACCAAGGCAGGGGGTTAATTCTTTCTCGCTGTGATTTGCTATGGAAGTACATATAGATACATAGGAAAGGATCACTTTTCTTTGGCTAGCATCACGTCAGTGAGACCCAGGCTGTCCACAACCAGGAGCCACGGTTTCTGCCTCTGCAGGGAGACTTGGTAAGATATGGACAATCCCACCATACTACGAGGTCAGGGGCAGGGCTGAGTTAGGCGACGACCTCCCTTCAATCGTGCCTTAAGGGGTGAGGAAAGGAGAGCGTTCCTCCCTTGTTGGAGAGCTGAAGTTCAAGGCCAGGGCATGGAATATTTTACATTGACCTTTATGGGAAAACAACTCGTGTTTCTTCTCTTGGATCCATAAAAAGAACTTGGAAGTGGACGATCTTCAGGTCCTTTCCAACCCAAACCATTCCCTGATTCTAAGCAAACAAAGCCAGACACCAGGGTATCCAGAGAAGCATGATAGACCCCGTGGCCTTACCCAGGCGTGAATATTACCTTGGTTAAAACCAACCCGATTGCACCATCACCCTCAGGAGACCTCAGCTTCACCCTTGCTGGATGCCCAGTGCTATGTTTGCCAAACAAATGGCATCTAATGAGCCAAACTTCCCAGCGGGTGTAAAGTGCCTTTGACATCAGTGCGGTGGCATTGATGGAGAGCATCCAGTGGCCTTCCCACCGGGTTCCTCATTCTTATGTAAATCAGAAGTAATGGAGCTGAAGGCCAGGAAGAAAAAGGGATTTGAGTGTCTTTCTTGATGTAATTCTCCTGGATTTAGGGATTTAAAAGCCAGATTAGATACCACCAGGGATTGTCCTGCCAATGGCTCCAGAAACATCCCCTGTCCCCTCCTGCCCTGTCTTCTCCAGCCCCACGGGTCTGAGATGTTCATCACATAAGGGATTGCAGAGCTGTTGCAATACCCGTGTTATCTCCCCATCAGCGCTGTGGGTACCCGTTTATTGGCTGCTCACCTGGGCTGCAGGACTTCTTTGGCTGCTATCTCCTGATCTTGGCTGGCAGGGAGGCAGGAGGGTGCCTGGTAACCTCACCTTTGAGAAGAGGCTGTTATCGCAGTGTAGGTGAGGCCATGGGTGGCCTTGGCAGTGCTGGGGAATGGTTGGGCTGGATGAGCTGGAAGGTCTTTTCCAACCCCGTTGATTCTATAGGGAGCTGCTGGTGCATGTGATGAGGAGGTGGGTGAGGATGCATGGTCAGTGCCGTGGTCCTTGTACAGCCAGATAAGGGGAGCAGTGCAAGAAACTCTGTGGTCCATAGAGGGGGAAGAAAGGCTTGGTTAAGGCTGCAGTGCAGCGGGCACACAGGAAGCCAGCAGAGATGTCAGAACCCTCCCAGCCATTCAACCAAGCAGGCGGTTTGAGGTCAGGAAGCTGCTCCTGCCTCTGCTTTGGTGGATCTTGGAGCTGGGATCTGAGGATGGAGCTGGGATCTGAACACGGAGGCTCAGAGGCGGCTTCAACTCAAGACTCAACTGCATCCCGACCCTACAGAACTTGGCAAGTGCAACGTCACCATCGGCGCAGAGCTGTTGCACGGCCATGGGGAGGTGCTGCCTGCCCCATAGCTCTTGGTGTCACTGGGCCCTCCCAGCCAGTGCCCAAAGGCCTCCAGCCTCTGCTCATCCCCATGGCCTCCTCTGGACTTGCTCCAACAGCTCCATGCCCTTACGCTGAGGACCCCAGCACTGCACACAGTGCTGCAAGAGGGGTCTCATGGGAGCAGAGCAGAGGGGCAGGATCCCCTCCGTGACCTGCTGCTCCTGCTCTGGGGATGCAGCCCAGCACACGCACAAGGAAGCTCTTTCTCTCCATCTTGTGTAGACCTGAGATGATCTCAAGGTCCTTTCCATCCCTATGCTGACCGCCTGGGTGCCGGTGTTGGCTGCAGCAGCAGCAGCACCACCAGGCTCCTTTCTTAGGGGGAGGCTCACGAGGATTCTTCACATTCCTGTGCGCATCCTTGCCTTGCCTTGCATCAAGTTCCTCCCTAAGAGCTTAAAGCAGCAGCTGCACAGTGGCATGAAGGTGTCACTCCAAGTGTCACCGAAACCTGTTCTGTGCCCCCCCCCCCCTTCCCCGCCCCATCCCTGTGGGGCAGGTTTGCATACTTATGCAATTCCTCTCGTTTCACAGCACCCCGTGCGCACGCCGGGGCTGAGAACCCGTTCTTCTGGCAGCGACGAGGGCAACGCGCTCCTGAGCAGCCTAATCCTGGGCAGAGCCTCCTGGCCGCGTTGAGCTGCTCGCCTGGTTGGAGCAGACACGTGTGGGGTGGTTGCTCCCCCATGGGTTCCGTGGGCATCCCGCGTTTCGCTTCTGGTTAGGGTTAAACCCCAGCGCTGGGACCCTGCTCCCTGACATCCATCAAAATCACAGCTCCGGAGTCCCTGAGCCAAAGCAAGGCGAATTCCTCCAAGAACCCTACCACACATGGGCAAAGAGCTCGAGAGACTCATTGGATGGTCCCCAACATCTGCCCATCGCTGGGGTTTGAGCCCTCGCTGGTTAAAAGGCCTTTCTGAGGCTTAAAGAGAGCTCAGCTGGGTACAGGTTGCAGGAGCTTCTTCAGGCAATGGAGCACTGAGGGTCTAAAGGGGGTGATGGAGGCTTGGGGTTTGCTTTGGGGTGGTTTTAGCTGGGGCAACAGTGTTGGCTCGCAAGGCTTGAGCTAGAGGCCACTAAGAGCATCCCACCCCAAATGGTTCTGCCTTGTCCAGCTCCCCATATTGCATGGTAAGGGCTTGGAACTGGAGGAGCGTTAAGGTCCTTTCCGACCCCACCTGGGGCTGCTGGCAGGATGGAGATGAGGGTTGGGCTTGGAATGCCCATGGAATAAGGGCGGTTTTATCCTCAACACCTCCTCATGCGCACCCTGATGTTCGCAGCTTTCATCTGAATCTCCAGCCCTGGGACCAGGCCTGGTGGCAGGATTTGCCGTGAATAATCCATGGATAACTCAGCAGCCTCAGAGCCTGGGGTGAATTCCTCCCTTTTCACATGGGGTTTGGATTTGGAGCCCATGGCAGAGCATTGGGTGCCAGCGCGGGGGGGGGGGAGACACAGGACATCCCCCTGGGGCTGCAGGAAAGCAGCTTTACAGAGGGCTCCTGGGTGTGCCACCGTGTCTGTCGATGCAGCAGATCCCTTAATTATCCCATCGGGTTTCCTTTACCTTGGTTTTGATGTGATTGAGTGTTCAGCAAAGTTGCTTTAATCCCTGTGAAATCCCCGCTGGATTTGGCAGGGCGCAGCCTTCAAAGGGGTTTCCACCATTGGCTTTGCAGGGGATTGAAGGTGGTTGCGTGCAGGAGGATGGGGCTGCTGCAGCCCGGCGCTGAGCTGGACCACGGGGACGGGCAGGGAGAGGGAAGGGGGATGCTGGATGGTTGTTGTGTGCCAACATCGCAGCCCGGGCTCTCCTCTTGCATCCTCCCATTGCATCTGCCAGGTGATGCCATCATCGTTAAGGGGAGACCTTAGAGCACCTCCAGTGCCTAAAGGGGCTACAGGAAACCTGGAGGGGGGGCTTTGGACAAGGGATGTAGGGACAGGCCAAGAGGGAATGGCTTTAACCTGCCAGAGGGGAGGAACTGGGTGAGCTTTAAGGTCCGTTCAACCCAAACCACGCTGTGATTCTATGGTTTCATTACATTCTTGGCACATTTAAGAGCTTCCAGCTCAAACAGGGAAGCAAAGAACCAGGCTTGGAGCAGCTTCTTTGATGGAGAAGTATGCTCCCTGCATGGCCTGAAGGGTTCTGCTCTTCAGTGCTATCAGCTGGGCAGCAGCATCCTTGTCTCCTCCATGGCAGAGCTGAGCCTCACCCCAAGCCCCTTGCAGCCCCCAGGCTCTCCCAGCTCATCTTCCACGATGGTTTCTCCTGGGAACATTCCCTGTTGGTGTTGGGTTTGTTTGGGGTGAGGGAAGACTGAGAGCCCCTGGGGTGGGAATGGGCCTTGTGGACCCCAGCGTGGTGGAGGGGGCTGTGTTGTGGTAGGCAATGCCACCTGCTCCTCTTTGCTGAGGGTTTTTCCTCTTCCAGACCCAGCATTTTAGCTCTTTGCTGCATCTTCACCTGGGGATGGAGCACGTGGGGTCCTGCATTGTCCCACCAAAGAACCTGCCTTCCCTTTGCTCTTCTTCCCTTGGAGATGCTCAGGGCTGGATGCTGGGCTCCCCCTTTAGCCTCCTTCATGGGCTTGAACTGATAAACGCTGCTTCAGTGCTGGGACCTCACGATGCTCGTGGTCCCTTCAGCCCCTCTTCACAGGCTGCAGGCAATGAGTTAAGGCCTTGTGTCACCCGAATGCCTTGTGTCAGCTGCAGTTTCACTTCCCAAGCCCTTGAGCCCTCTGCTCATGCGGTGCTTGAAGGGGCACCAGGAGCCCAGCCCAGCTTCCCTGCCTTCAGTTTCTGTCCCTGGCTGGGGACCTGCCCAGTTTGACGCCTCTGCTCAGCCCTTGAGGCTCCTTGTGGTTCCCTTCACTGGTTCTGAATAACCCTGACAAGTATTTGCAGCCCCTGTGCACTTGAATGGCTGGGGCTGGGCTCTGCCGCCGCCAGCTCTGCATTGCCTGGCTGCATTCTTTCATTTCCAGCTCATGCTTCCCTCTTAACCCATCCATTGCCTCTGCTCTGCGGGAGCTGAGCGTGGGGACGGGCTTTTCAACCCCCGTCCCTTGCAGGCTCTTCTTAGGGAGCCTGAAGTGCAGCCAGGCTCTTTTTCATGCTGCAGAGCAGGGGCTTCGTGATGCTCATGGTCCCTTCAGCCCCTTCTGTATGGGCTTGAGGTGATAACACTGCTTCAGTGCAGGGGCTTCATGATGCTCATGGTCCCTTTAGCCCCTTCTGCATGGGCTTGAGTTGATAGCACCGCTTCAGTGCTGGGGCTTCATGATGCTCGTGGTCCCTTCAGCCCCTTCTGCATGGGCTTGAGTTGATAACACTGCTTCAGTGCAGGGGCTTCATGATGCTCGTGGTCCCTTCAGCCCCTTCTGCATGGGCTTGAGTTGATAACACTGCTTCAGTGCTGGGGCTTCATGATGCTCATGGTCCCTTCAGCCCCTTCTGTATGGGCTTGAATAGATAACACTGCTTCAGTGCAGGGGCTTCATGATGCTTGTGGTCCCTTTAGCCCCTACTGTATGGGCTTGAATGGATAACACTGCTTCAGTGCTGGGGCTTCATGATGCTCGTGGTCCCTTTAGCCCCTTCTGCACGGGCTTGAACTGATGCGAGTGAGCAGATAAGCTGATTTAATTCTTGTACCTGTATTGTAGACCTGGGAAGCTCACTTGAGGTGTGATGTTTATGGCATGGCAAGCCCTACAGGACTTGGAGGGGCTAGGACAGGAGCAGAGGGAGGATATGGAGAGCTGGGATACAGGGACACAGCTCCCAGCCTGAGTGTGGTCCCAGAACGGTGCTTTCCTTGGTGGGAACCCAGCGCACGGCTCTGCTGACAGCTCTCATCCATCACGAGCCTGTCTCTCCATGTGTTTGGGTAGAGGGTGTGCTGTGTTTGTACTGTCTCTTCCTCTGTCCTGGGCAGGTTTTTGGCCCATATGAAGCAGGTCACTGTGTAAAGAGAGGTTTTTCCCCCTCCTGCCTGCTGCCTGTGGTGCAAGAGATGTTTCCATCTCCCTGTGCCCTCGAGGCTCCAATCCCTGCCCTAGACCCTGTCATGGGAGGCAAAGCCTCATTCACGTTGTGCTTCTTCCTTTGGAGATGCTCTGGGCTGGATGTTGGGCTCCCCCTTTAGCCTCCTTCATGGGCTTGAACTGATAAGGCTGCTTCAGTGGAGGCCTTCATGGTGCTTCTGGTCTGCTGGGTGCTCTGGGACCCCTCCAAACCCTCCTTATGCCCCCCAGTTGTGGCTGCACCACTCCAGAGAGGCCAAGGCATACGGGACAAATGAGCCTTATCCTCTCTATCCCCCTCCATGCAAAGCCTGGGAAGGGATCCAGTGCTTTGTGCACTTTCTCCCTCCTGCTCTCATGTTACGCAGTCGAGCTCAGGCCTTTCTCCTGCCCCACAGGAGCCTCCAGCCCCCCCCCACCAGGACAACCCATGTCCTGTGCCCAGCCCATGCAGCAGCACAGGGATGCTGCAGCCAAGCATCCTTCCCATCTCCTTCCCTTTTGCCCTCCCAGCCCCGAGTCCAGCATCCCCTGTCCTGCTGCTTCCCACGCTGCGTCCCTGCATCCTCCACCTGGCTCCTGCCGGCCGCTCGCTCCCGTTTTCGCCGTTTCTCTCCCGGCTTCCCCTGTGCTGCCGGCTGGGAATGGTACAGTCCCTCCCTCCGTGGATGTTGCTAGAAGGGGAAGGCATCAGCGCAGGCTGCGGAGGCTGCGGCGGCTGCAGCAGCCCCGAGACATCCCTGGAGAAGGGTGGAAGGGACCCGACGAGGAGGCTCCAGCTCAGCCCCGGCCCTTTTGCTGCTCCCGCAGCATCACCAGTGAGGAGCCATGACCCAGGGGAAGGTAGGTGGGAGGCCAGCGCTGGGTGATGGATGGGTCCTGCTTGCGTGTTGAGAGGGGGAAAGAGGGCTGAAGGGAGGGGGTAAAGGGATAAAACCACTGTGGGGAGGGGAGCTGGGGACCAGAGCCCAGCTCGGTGCCGTGGCCGGGGGTGGCTGTGTTGTTATGGGGCCGGGGGCTGCTTGTCCTGGTGCTGCGTGTGCAGCTCAGCTCCCGCTGCTGGACCTGCGGCCGTTCAACCATCCCGATGTCAGGGGGCTCATGGGGTGCTCGTGTTTCCCACCCGTGCCCCCCCACCCCGCAGCCAGCACTGAGCACTTGCCCTCAGCACCTCATCCCTGGTCCAGGGAGCTCTGGTTTTGGGGTTCATCGATGCTCTGAACCCAAGGGAGGGGGGGGGGTGTGTGCATCCAGCACAGTGCATCGTTGCCTTGGCAACGGTGGCTGGAGGCTGCTTGGATGCAGCAGCACCATCCCTCCTGCATCTGCTTGGGTACCTCCGGGCCGGGGGGGTCTTGTATGATGCTGTCCACCCTGTACACAAGGGTATGTAATGAAGGATGGGGTGAAGATGGTCCCTATGGGCTGGCAGACAAGTGGCACCGTTATCCCCATGCAATCGGAGCTTCGCCTGATGCATATCCCTGTGCCTGGCACACCTTTGGTTTCATCCCTTCTTACAGGCACTGTGCCCCCTGTTGCAGTGCTGGTCAGTCTGCCGCCTTCATTTGGGGCTTCTCCTGGTTCCAGCCCCACATCCCTGTGATCCATGGGGATGCTGACACTGAGCTGGCACCCCCTTTGGCAGCAAGGGTGGAAAACAGGCTCAGGTCTAACAAAGATCTCGAAGGTTAAAGGGGTAGCGCTGCCAAGGAGAAGCAGGTTCTCAGGTAGCCTTGAGGATGCTCTTTGCTTGGGTTACATGGTCTGAGGGGTGCCAAGGTCCCTCAGCTGCACCTCCGGAAGGAGACGCTGAGGGCACCAAACCAGGGCAGTTGCTGGGGGCTGTGAGTGGAGATGAAGGAGTTCAGGGGGTTCTACCCAGCAACTAAAGGGGAGATTGGGACAGAAG
Source organism: Pezoporus flaviventris (assembly GCF_033815535.1). Lineage (NCBI taxonomy): Eukaryota > Metazoa > Chordata > Aves > Psittaciformes > Psittacidae > Pezoporus > Pezoporus flaviventris. The sequence continues at coordinate 299,893 of NW_026893002.1, forward strand.
GAGGCTGAAAAGCAGAGAATTCTCTGGATGTTTCCCAGCATCACACACGAGCTGGAGGCACCAAGAGGACCCAGAGCAAGGCTGTGTCTGCCTCAGAGCTGGGGGCTTGTATTTTCCATCCCCTTTAACATGTCCCCTCTTTTCCCCATCTCTTCCCTCAATCACACCTTAAGCTGCTCCATCCTAGGGGTGCAGGATGGGTCCATTGAGTTGCTGAGGGTCCTTTTAGTGGAGGGCCCCCAGATCTCCATCCGTGCCCCATTGGGTCCCCATTGCAGAGCGGTTCCTGTGCTGGTTTGATGCTCTGACCCCCCCTTTTTCCTCCTGTGCAGCTCTCGGTGAATAACAAACCCCCCAGCTCCGAGGGGCAGGGGGAGAAGAAGGAAAATGCCTCGGCTCCACCAGCACCTCCGAGCTACGAAGAGGCGACAGCGGGAGAAGGGATGAAGGCGGGTGCCTACCCTCCTCCTCCCTCAGTCCCGTTGCACCCCAGCTGGGCTTACGTGGACCCCAGTAAGTCCCTGTGTGTCTGTACTCAGGGGTGCAGAGATTCCCCGTTGTAGAGAAGAGGGGATGCGGGGATGCAGGGATGCGGTGCCTGGGCTGGTCCATGGTAGAGCTCACCCTCGAGCTGCAGCTATAAGCCATGTGTGGCTCTATCTACAGGTAGTTTCATCCAGCCACAAGACCACACTGAGGTGGGACTGAGCTCCAGCGCTCCGCGCTCCTTCCCAGTGCTGGGGTGGGAATAATCCCCTCTCCCAGCCTGCTCCCAGGGCTTGGAGCCACACTCCTGGCTCTGCAGGCAGCAGCTCTCTCCCCCCCCCTCCCCTCCATCTCTTGCTCCATCCCGGCTTTGAGAGAAGCCGCTGAGCTGGCAGGATCAGCGCGCTCCATCGGTGATGTGCGGCTGCTCCGAGGCTGAAGCAGCTCCACTCGAGGGCTCAATTGCTCCAGTGTGAGGCCGGTTCCTCAGCAAACAAACAGCTTTTCTTCCCTGGGTGCTCTCGGCAGCTCCTGCTTGGTCGCGACACGGGGACAAAGGCTCCCCTGTGCCCTGTGCAGGGGAAGGGTTGGGTAGCTCCAATGGGATGATGCAGGAGCCACGGCCGGCAAGCGGGCAAGGGGTGGTGGGGTGGCCGAGTGCTTGGTCAGCACAGCTTGAGCTGGAGGGCCTGGGTTTAACGCCGCTTGAGTCCAGTATCCCTGCTCCATCCTCTTCCTCAGCTGTGCTTTGCCTGCCTGCTCCATCCAGTGCGGATGGAGATGCTTAGGGAAGGGGACAGAGCGAGCGAGACCCCTCTGAGGGACGTGCGCTTGCCCACTGGTGGTTTCGCAGGCTTCTCATCCCTGTTTGCTGTCAGGAGGCAGAAAGAGGGGGATAAGGAACCTCCCAGCTTGCTCCAGCAATGCTCTGGGTCTTCCTTCCTGATGGGTTAGGATGGGTAAAGCCCAAATGGGTTAAGGATGCTGGGATCTGGGCTCACCCCAGGGGCCTGTTTAGGTGATGTGTCACCTCTTGTGCCCCCCCTGACAAGCCTGGCAGGATTCCCTGATCCCTGCTGGGGTTCTCCTCTGATTCCATGTCCTTCCCCCCTTTCCTCGGCCACGCTACAAGCCCCTGTGCCCATGCCCGCAGGGACACAAGCCGTGGGGCTGTGTCTGACAGCTTGTATGGGACTGGGAGCAACTGGAAAGAACCGGTGTGTGCTTTGGGAGCTCAGGGCACGCTGCGTTGCTGCCTTGGCTGTGGCCCCAGATGGGAGGTGATGGGAGGAGGGCAGCCTCCATTCCTCCGAGGCACTTAGGTGTCTAATACGGTGTTTAGATGCCTTGATGGCTCTGACAAAGGAGGCACTGAGGTGTCGTGGGGATGTGGCCCTGGGGTGCTCTCAGCCCTGCGTGGTGGTGACAGCTCTCACAGTGATGAAGGGAGGATGCACTGCCCGAGATTCATCTCCACTGGGGCATAGAAGGAGGCACAAGAGGTGGATTAAGCACATGAAGAGCACAAGGGCTTTGTTTCCTGCTGCATGATGAGGCTGTTGCAATGAGAGCAACCAACTTGGACGGCCAAACCAGAGCAAAGACCTTGGGTTTCCTGGTGCCTGCAGCCTGCATCCCGAGGCTGAGGGGGTCCTTCCTCCTCCTGCCTGGAGGGTGGGAGCATCACAGAGCTTTGGGAAGGAGGGGAGGCATCTGTCAAACATGAACTTGGAGCTGGTGCACTCGCCTAAGCCTGTGTTCTATAGAAACCCAGGCGGGGAGGACACTGCTGACACTGAAGGGGATGTTTGCAGGAGAAGCAAATAGCACAGGGGGATGATGCACTGAGCCAAGGAGGGCTCTGTGTTTGCTTTAGGGTTTCTTGAGCCTGAGGTTCAGCAGATGGAAAAGGCCAATTCATTTCATTTGAGCCTCTGATCTGAGCAGGGAGAAGCTGCTGCTTTGGGTCTCTCTTGCAGCCCCTGCCCTGCAGCATCCTCACTGCTGCCTTCAGCCAGCAGCAGAGCTGTCCCAGGGTTTCCTTCCACCTCCCTTCAGGCAAAGTGATGCTCCGTGGTCCAGCCTTCCTCCTTGCCCCCCACCTGCAGGGCACCTCCAGCAACAGGAGCTTGTATTGCAGAGCACGATAGGGTTGCGTGGGGTGATGATCCGGGTCCAGGCAGTCACTGGTGTTGTTTCCCCCTTGTTTGGGCTCGCTGTTAACTGGCTCCCTGCATGCAACTGGGACCTTAGGGATGGATCTGATGGAGAAGCCGGTTGGAAGGAGCTACTCCTTGAGGTGAGGGCCCAAGATGCAGGCAGAGCCTGAGCGCCAGCAGGGGGGGAATCCTCAGCATGGGAGGTGCTGAGTCACAGCTCCGCTGGGAGATGCTTTCACATTCAGTGCAAGCTGAGCAAGGATCCCAGAGGAGCTCTCGAATTCCCACTGGAGATCCGGTGTCACCAGAGGCAGGAGTTAACCCTCGCATCCTCACCGTGCACAGCGTGGTTTCCCTAGCGATGGTGCTAATGGGATGCGGGGATGAGGTGGGAGCAGGGGTATCCCAGCAAAGAACGTGGGGGTTCCCAAGCACTCCCTGGGGCCACGTTATTGCAGCTGGGGAGGGAGCTGGGAGCTGGGACCTGACCTCTCTGGCTTCTGCTCCAGGCACGAGCCCCAGCTATGGCAGCGGTGGGTACCCAGGGGACACGGAGATGCTCACCACCTTCAGCTGGGATGACAGGAGCGTGCGCAGGGTCTTCATCCGGAAGGTAAGGGGCTGGAATCCCACTTTTCTCCCTATGGAAGCAGGCCACCAGAAGGGACCCGGCTGCCTGGGAAGCAGAGAGCCCATGGGTCACCCGTGGGCTTCCTCTCATTGCAGGTCTACGCCATCCTGATGGTCCAGCTCTTGGTCACTGTGGTTATCGTGGCTTTCTTCACCTTCTGGTAGGTCTCTTGGGGTGCTCTGTCCTGTGTGTGACCTGCTCCTCATTGCCTGGGGGGGGGGGGGGGTCTGGAGGCTTTGCCATGTGTGTTCCAATGGGAAACCAAACCTGGGGGACCCCAAGAGGTCTTTTCCCTATGTCCTGCGTATCCTGGGTGCTCTCCCCAGCCAAAAGGCCTCGAGTGCTGGGCTCTTCCTTAGGGGAGCTCTCACAGATGGGCTTGGGGATGGGGTAACCCCCCACTGCAGGAGCAGATCCCCCCCCTTGGCTCACGTTGCCTGCAGGATACACATTCCCCCCCCCCGGTGTGTGTGATCCCAGCTTGAATTCAGCAGCACCCAGTGCAGGGCTTGGCTTTCCTGATGCTTCCTGCTCAGCACCCGTTCCCTCTTGTCTTGCAGCGAGCCCGTCAAGGGATACATCCAGACCCACTCTGCCTGGTACTGGGCTTCCTAGTGAGTATCTCTGCCTTCTCCTACGGCCACGTGTGCTCCAAACGGCTCTGGAGGGGGCTGCGGTGATGGGGATGTGTCTTGCATGTGAAGAATTGCTCCGATGTGTGTGTGCAGGGGGGGCAGCTGGGGAGGTTCATGGATAACGGAGGCGAGGAGAGGAAAATCCCCCTGAAATGAGGGCGAGCCATGGGAGATGCTTCCAGAAAGGAAGGGGAGGGGGTCCTGCAGAGCAAACTGGGGCAGAAACCCAGCTCTGAGACCCTGGAGGCTTCATTTGGGGATTATCCCTTTGAAAGCAAGGAGATTGCCTGGTTTTACATCACACGCCTTGGTATACATGAGAAGTGAAGGAGGGTGCAGGCAGCGAAGGGGGCTGCGTGTGCGTCTGGAGGCATCAGGCTGTGTTTGAGTGGGATTGGGTCTCATCGCGGAGCCGTTCCTTTTAGGATGCTATTCCCGAGTCAAGCGTGGTCCCGGCGCTCAGCTCGGAGGTGGTGCTGGCCTATGGGCATTGGGCTGGTTTCCTGGGTGCCTCTTGTGCTGCTGCTGCTGCTGCTGCTGCTCAGGAAGCATCAGGGATGGGATCGCCTGAGCTTGGTTGAATGCGTTCACACCCAAAGAGTGAAGCGTGTCCAGAGCCGGAGATGAGACACCACTTACATAACTGAGAAGAGACCCAGGATGGCAGCAATGGAAGGGAGCAGGCTCCAGCATGCCTCTTTGCCCTCAAGGGAAACAGTGTGCTCCTCCTTGGCCACTTGCTAGGTGGGAGAAGCAGGGTTACCCTGTAGGGAGACCAGACTGAGCTCCGCTTCCACTTTTGAGTTCATCTCTTGCCTCTCCCTGTATTTCAAGAGAATCATAGGATCGTGACCATGGAATGGGTTGGGATGAAGGGACCTTAAAGCTCATCCAGTTCCAATGTCCTGCCATGGGCAGGGACCCCTTCCACAGGGTGCTCCAAGCCCCTGTGTCCGACCTGGCCTTGAGCACTGTCAGGGATGGAGCATCCAAACCTTCTCCATTCAACCCATCCCAGTGCCCCAGCACCCTCACACTAAGGAGCTTCCTCATCTCCAACCTGAACTCCCCCTGTTCCAGTCTGAACCCATCACCCCCTGTCCCATCACCCCAGTCCCTGATGCAGGTCCCTCTCCAGCATCCCTGTACCCCCCTTCAGGCACTGGAAGCTGCTCTGAGCTCCCCACGCAGCTTCTCTGCTCCAGCCCCAATGTTCTCAGCCTGGCTCCTATGGGAGCTGCTCCAGCCCCTGAGCATCCTCATGGCCTCCTCTGGCCTTGCTCCACCACCTCCATGTCCTTATGCTGAGGACCCCAGCACCGCACCCAGTGCTGCAAGTAAGGAGCAAACTTGTCTTGGGCCAGGCTCTGTACTGAGGGACTTTAGTCTGTCCCTTCACCTCACAGTGAGACGACCCTGCCCTCCACCCATGTCTCCATCCCAGGGCTGCATCTCCCTCATGCACAAAGATCCCAACCCTATGGACACCTCTGACCCTAAAGTGGGTGTTGCGTTCTCCTCCTGGGCCGACGGAATCCAGCAAGAGGAGATGCCACAGGGCTTGCCCTGGGGATGCCCAACCACAGGGGCTCTCCTTGCTCCCTGGGTGCTTTCCTTCCACCCCTCAGCCGCGTCCGCTCCAGCTTTCCTGGTTTCCCAGTGGGAGAGCAGCGCTCAGCTTTATCTCTGCTGCCTTTACCACGGCCCATGGGGTTTGCCCTCACCTCCCTGGGTCAGAGCGGAGCCAGTGGCTATCGAGCAGCCATCGGCACACCCGGAACCTGCTTCCCCCTCCGGGCGCTGGCTCAAAGCAGGTTCTCCCCCCCGTGCCATAAACCTGTGGAAAAACACCGGGAGCAGGGAGAGCATCGCCCGTGCGCTGCAGCGCTGGGCTGGGCCGGGCTCTGAGAGAGGAATAACCCCCTGTGCCCTGGGGGAGTGAGGCTGGGGTCTGCGAGCTGCCAGAGTCGGGGAAGGAGTTGGGATGAAGGGAGCTTAAAGCTCCTCCAGCTCCAACCCCTGCTGCCACGGGCAGGGGCACCTTCCACTGGAGCAGGGTGCTCCAACCTGGCCCTGGACACTGTAAGGGATGGAGCATCCAAACCTTCTCCATTCAACCCATCCCAGTGCCCCAGCACCCTCACAGGGAAGAACTTCCTCATCTCCAACCTGAACTCCCCCTGTTCCACTCTGAACCCATCACCCCCTGTCCCATCGCTCCAGCCCCTGATGCAGGTTCCTCTCCAGCATCCCTGTACCCCCCCTTCAGGCACTGGAAGCTGCTCTGAGCTCCCCACGCAGCTTCTCTGCTCCAGCCCCAGTGTTCTCAGCCTGGCTCCTATGGGAGCTGCTCCAGCCCCTGAGCATCCTCATGGCCTCCTCTGGCCTTGCTCCACCACCTCCAAGTCCTTCTCAGTGCTGCAAGTGGGATCTCACAGTGGGGAGCAGAGGGGCAGGATCCCCTCCCTGAGCTGCTGGGGGGGTCCTGTGCTCAAGCACCCCCTGACCTTAGTGAACCCTTCTCCTTTTGAGCCCCTCCTTGAGCACTGGTGCAGTAACGTGGGACCAGCTCCCCTAACACAGCCCTTAGCAAGTGGCTCTCATCAGCCCTGGGAATCTTGGCTCAGCCTTGATGCCCCCAAGCCAGGAAGTGCCTGCACTGATGAGGTGTCAAGGAGAACACCTTGGGTGCTCCACCTGCCCTGGACCTGAAGCACTCTAAGCCCATTCAGAGGTGTTTGTGTTGGTCCCACCTTGGGACTGCCTTTTGCAGCGCTGCAGAAGCACCTGCAGTGACAGGTAATAACCGACTTGATTCCCACCCAACATCAGCCACGGTGTTTGCAATCCAAACAGCGCAGCAAAGCCCTGACGCTTACCTGGAGACTCCTCTCCTGCATTAACGCTCCTCGCTTGGCTTTGCCTCCCTAAGCTCCTCTTTGCCTCCTCTTTGCAGCGCTGTTTTCTTTGTGACCTACTTGATCCTCGCTTGCTGCTCCGGGCCCAGGTAAAACCTTTTCCTTTTGGCTTTCATACAGCGAAGGATGGGTTTCCCTCTTGTTTCAAGCATCCCCAGCAGTGTTAGAGATGCAGGGTCAGGCTGACCTGGTCCCACTGTAGTGGCGGAGGTGGGAGCTGTGTTTCCAGCCTGATGCAGTCGTGGGATGCTGCAGCAGCGCATGAAGAGCTCAACTTAGACTGCATCACTGGGGGGCTCTGAATGCTCATTGAATCCTCTGCATCCTACTGCAGAGGATGCTCTTTGCTCTCCATGGAGCAGAGCACTTATCACGGGGGCATCCCTTATCACAGGGGCATCCCTTATCACAGGGGCATCCCTTATCACGGGGGCATCCCTTATCACAGGGGCATCCCTTATCACAGGGGCATCCCTTATCACAGGGGCATCCCTTATCACGGGGACATCCCTTATCACAGGGATGTGATGGTCTCTTGGTCTAGGAGCGCCCCAAACCCACTCTGATCCCCACCAGGATGACTGTCCCCTCGCACCACCCCTGCCCCAGCCCCTCCTGTTGTGCCACCCCTGCTCCTCTGACCAGTTCCTTCCCTTGCAGGAGGTACTTCCCATGGAATCTCATCCTCTTGAGCATCTTTGTAAGTAGCACGCGTGGACCACGTCTGCCCTGCCCTCGCCCCCAGTCTGGCTCCAAGCGGGAGAGCCAATCCGTATGAATTCCTGCAGAAAGCAGCAGGAATTTCATCCCCTCCTTGCCCTGCGCTTGGGCTCAGGAGCTGGGATTGAGCTGGGCTGTCCAGTGCTGGGAAGTGGGGTAGGTGCTGGCATCCTGTACAAGAGGGGTAGAATCATAGAATCACATGGGTTGGAAAAGCCCTTTAAGACGATCAAGTCCAACCGTTACCCTGGGAAGGAGGGATGGAGGAGGTGGCCTGCCCTCATTTTAACCTGCCCCATGGACATCAATCACCCCAGGATTAGGAACTGCGTGAAAACTGCTCCTCTGGAGCGGGTGTGAGGTTTCCCTGCCCTTATCTCTGTACCTGCAACGTCTCCTCTGTTGCGTGGCTCTCCCTGGGACCAGAATGCAGCAGTAACGTGGTTCTTTTCCCCTCCCAGACCCTCTCCATGGCCTATCTCACTGGGATGCTCTCCAGGTAGGTTGAACCCAGGTCTCTGGATGCTTCCAGCCCTGTGCCCTGCCCAAAAGCCTTCCCTCTGCCTGAAATAGATGGGGTGCTGCTGCCTGGAGCTCTTCCAAAGCCTGAGCTTCCCTATTGGGAATGATCTTAAAGCCAAGCCCTGCGGTGGCATCCCCTTCCCTGTCACAGCTGAGGCACACGCAGCTCCGGCTGTGCTGAGCCCTGCAGAGCCAGGACAAGGCAGACCCTGCGTGGATGGGCTCTAGGCCACCACGTTCCCTGGGGTCTCCCCTTTCCCACTCGAGCACATGGGGCTGCAGTGGCACACGGAGGCCTTTTCCAGCACATTCGGGGCTCCTGCCCCCTTGCTCCCTTGTGCCTGCGTTGTCCCTGGTACAACAGGGCCAGGCTCAGCCCCGGCTCACGTGGGGCCCCGGTGATGCAGCAGATGAGCCAGGGGGTGGTGATGGATCCGTGCTGGAACAAAGAGAGCAACAGCATCAGCAGCAAGGGGGAAAGTGCCAGCGATGCTGCTTGCGAAGCACACCACGAGGGTGATGGAGGCTGCCTTTTCCTAGGGCTGAGCACCCAAACCAGTGCTCGGGCGCTCAGACCAGCCCCAAAAGCCTCTCCCCATTCAAATCCCTCCTTTTCTAAGCGTAACGGTGGTTGCAGCTTTCCCATGGGGCTGCAGTGATATTTGCCATCCTGTTCTCATTCCCTCCCCGTGTGAATCCTCCCCTTTCTCCATCTGTCCATGCACAGGGAGCTGCTTACAGCCCGTCCCCATCCCTGCTGCTCCGGAGCTCCAGACGTGCCCCCCTGCCCACCCTCCTTGTTTAAAGCGGGAGGAAAACCCCGCTACTCTCTTTGTGGTGTTCCCTGCTCATCCCTTCATACACTAAAGGGGGGACGTTGACCCTGCCAGTGCTCTTTGTGCCCCTGGGATTCCCTTTCCTTGCACATCTCTGCTGCGCTGCTGTTGTAACCCCTCCTTGCCCACGTCCCTGTTGATCCTGCAGTTACTACAACACCAAGTCCGTCCTCCTGTGCCTGGGGATCACAGCCCTGGTGTGTCTGTCCGTTGTGGTCTTCAGCTTCCAGACCAAGGTGAGGCTGTGCTGCTCAGCCCCTGGGGGAAGCAGCAGCTCACACAGTGCTGGGGTCTGTCGGGATCCGGATACGGGAGCAACCTGAGGGATGCTGGGGTGGAAAGTGGAGGTTATGGAGTGTGAGGGGTGAGGGATGTGCCAGGGTATAGGTGGGGCTGGAATGGGGGGGTTAGGCTGTGGGGTACAGAAGGTGTATGATGGGCTTCTGGGGCTGAGCTAAGGGATGAGTGCTGAGCCCTTGCCCGTGGCAGTAAAAGGGGTATGGAAAGCGTTTGGCTCTGTGTGCCATAGAATCACAGCATGGCTTGGGTTGAAGGGACCTCAAGATCATCCAGTTCCAACCCACCCAACCCATCACCCCTTGTCCCATCGCTCCAGCCCCTGCTGCAGGTCCCTCTCCAGCATCCTTATAGCCCCCTTCAGCCACTGAGCTCTCCACGCAGCTTCTCTCCTCCAGGCTGGTGTTAGGCTGTAGGTGCAGGTGAAACAGGAGGGATTTGCTGCTGGAGATCCCTCCCTATGGCCCTGGGGGGGGGGTCCCCTCAACTGCCCCATTTCATCTCTCTGCCCCTCTCTAACGTGCTGCTCTTCACCCCCGCAGTTTGACTTCACCTCCTACCAGGGGGTGCTCTTCGTGATGCTCATGGTCCTCTTCTTCGGTGGCATTATCCTGGCCGTGATACTGCCCTACCAATATGTGAGTAACGAGCTCTGCCCTCCATCTCCCCCCCTCCCAGTGCCACCATCCTGGTGCGAGGCTGGAGCTGAGCTGCCTAAAGCAGAGCCTGGATGGAGAGGGGGGTCCCAGTGCGGAAGGAACAGGCTGTTGTTGTCAGGTTGTAGGACAGCCCTGGGCTGGGGCTTTTGTCCTGGAGCTGCGTAGTGACCCCATGGCACATCCCATCCCGGTGCCTCAGTTTCCCCTCCAGTAACAGCAGTGCAATGAGCACGTTAAAGCATTGCCCTGCCCCATGGAGGGCTCTTGCTCTGCATTCAGGGCAGGACAAGAGCCGTGGGGTGTCCTTCTGTCTGTCCACACCTGGCTGCGTTCACCCCACACAAGCTCATGGATGAGCAGCTCTGAGGGTGATGATGGGTCCTGGTGAAGAGTGACCCCCTTGATGCTCTTCCACTGCTCTTACATGGGTCCATCCCCTTCCTGTGGCCTCTCCGGTCAGTGCTGGCATTGGCTGTGCTTGTGACCCCATTGCGTTGCATTGGGACCTGGTTGTGACCACACCTGACAGAGGCTTTGCCGTGCCAGGACGGGGTGTCTGGTCTCCATCCGGGAGCATCCCGTTGTGTGAGCTGTCACCTGGAGACGGCGGTGAAAGAAGGAAGGTGTGCGGGGCTGTGCAGCCACCACCAGTCACCGCCAGCCTCCATCACAAGCAGCCTTTCAATCACCTCCAAATCCCTGCCCTCTCACTTGGCTTTGTCCAGGCACCTGAGTCACGCTTTAAGGACCAGACCTGCGCAGGCACTCCCTGGTGCTTGCCCCTGCGGTCCCTCTGCTGATGGACCTGGGTTTATCCAGGCTGGGGAGCTCGGGTTCTGGTTGTCTCTGTTGGAGATGCACCTCTCGCCCTGCACAAAGGACCTGGGTTTATCCAGGCTGAGGAGCTCGGGTTCTGGTTGTCTCTGTTGGAGATGCACCTCTCACCCTGCACAAAGGACCTGGGTTTATCCAGGCTGGGGAGCTCAGGCTCTGGTTGTCTCTGTTGGAGATGCACCTCTCACCCTGCACAAAGGACCTGGGTTTATCCAGGCTGCGGAGCTCGGGTTCTGGTTGTCTCTGTTGGAGATGCACCTCTCACCCTGCACAAAGGACCTGGGTTTATCCAGGCTGAGGAGCTCGGGTTCTGGTTGTCTCTGTTGGAGATGCACCTCTCACCCTGCACAAAGGACCTGGGTTTATCCAGGCTGAGGAGCTCGGGTTCTGGTTGTCTCTGTTGGAGATGCACCTCTCACCCTGCACAAAGGACCTGGGTTTATCCAGGCTGAGGAGCTCAGGTTCTGGTTGTCTCTGTTGGAGATGCACCTCTCACCCTGCACAAAGGACCTGGGTTTATCCAGGCTGAGGAGCTCGGGTTCTGGTTGTCTCTGTTGGAGATGCACCTCTCACCCTGCACAAAGGACCTGGGTTTATCCAGGCTGCAGAGCTCGGGTTCTGGTTGTCTCTGTTGGAGATGCACCTCTCACCCTGCACAAAGGACCTGGGTTTATCCAGGCTGCGGAGCTCGGGTTCTGGTTGTCTCTGTTGGAGATGCACCTCTCACCCTGCACAAAGGACCTGGGTTTATCCAGGCTGAGGAGCTCGGGTTCTGGTTGTCTCTGTTGGAGATGCACCTCTCACCCTGCACAAAGGACCTGGGTTTATCCAGGCTGAGGAGCTCGGGTTCTGGTTGTCTCTGTTGGAGATGCACCTCTCACCCTGCACAAAGGACCTGGGTTTATCCAGGCTGAGGAGCTCAGGTTCTGGTTGTCTCTGTTGGAGATGCACCTCTCACCCTGCACAAAGGACCTGGGTTTATCCAGGCTGAGGAGCTCGGGTTCTGGTTGTCTCTGTTGGAGATGCACCTCTCACCCTGCACAAAGGACCTGGGTTTATCCAGGCTGAGGAGCTCGGGTTCTGGTTGTCTCTGTTGGAGATGCACCTCTCGCCCTGCACAAACGTGCGGGTGCAGCAGCTCCCAGCCATTAAGCTGCTGAGACAACTGCTCTTTATCTTGCGGTGTCAAGATAAGCATAGCTCGGGGCAGGGCTGTAATGAGCTTGTCTCTGAGGAGCAGGGTGCGAGCTGGGGTTGAATCAGCTCCTCCTCCATCAGCGCCGCTGTGTGCCGCAGCGGGAGCCGTGCTCCTCATCCCGGTGCCTTCCCTGCCGGACCTTGAAGCTGGCTCTGGCTCTTGCAAGCGTTCCGTGTTGCTCCCGATGGGGTCAGCCTTGTCGGGGTAACGGACACCCTGGGGAGCTGCCGCAGAAGGCGTTTCCATCAGGATAGCACCAGGAGTTTCCCATAGGGACATGTGGGAAACCCGAATGGGCACCAAGGCCGTAGTGAGGGGGGAAACTGAGGCACGGTGACGTGTGCTTTGCCATGGGAGCATCCACCGTAGGGAGCGTGCAAGTGATGCGAGTCCATTCGGGGTACCAGAGCCCTTTCCCTCCCTTGGATCCTCCCCGTTAGAACCCAGCCCTCCCCTGCACACATCCTCATGGAGTGGTTCCCCCCCCCTCAGGCACTGACTGATGGATTCCTTGCCTCTAGGTCCCTTGGCTCCATGCGATCTACGCTCTGCTCGGTGCCATTATCTTCACTATGGTAAGTGGGTGCTGCTCCCCGGAATGCGCTGGCAGGGGAAGCAGCAGGATGGCGTGCTGTTAGCCTGCAAGGGGAAGAGGGAAGGGTTGGGATTGCAGAGCTCAGGAGTAATTGCAGTGACCTCAGCCCCGTGCCGAGGTGCTGGTGTACGTGACGGCGCGCGGTGCAGAGCGTGGTGCCGTCGGCAAGCCCATGCTCCGTGCGCAACGCAAGGTGTGAAGAGCAGGGAACACCACAGAGCCAGGGTAAAAAAGGAGAGGGGAGAGCCGGGACCAAGCAGTGGGAGCCGGGATGCGGGATGCAGCGTCCATTGGAGGCGGTGCAGCGGGAGCAAGGCAAGGACTGGGGATGAGCTGGAGCAGCAGGAAGGCAGCGGGAGGCCGTGGTTTGGGTTTCAGGTTCACTGCAGGCAGGGAAAGCCCTGAAGCCAGGCAGCTCCTTCAAGGAACGCTGAACAGGCTCCATTGCTCCTCATCGCTCCCCGTTGCTCCCTCCTGTGTCTTCCCAGAGCAAGTCCCGGCAGTGCCGTGCTCGCAGGCAGCCATGGGAGGTGTCTGGGAAGATGCTCGGTGTTACCTGGAGGTGGGGAGGGGGGGGGTCAGGAGGAGGCTGCCTTGGGCTCCAAGGCGGTGCCCACTGGGCACGTGGTGAATAAGAGCGGTTGAGCAATTGCGTTTATTAGCTATAAAAGTCATGGCAAGGGAGCTCGGCTGCTCCTGCCGTGATTCACGGCCCGGGACTGCTCCATAAAGTACAAGTGGGCTCAACATCACCTAATTACCCCATAAACTTCAGTCAGAACCTGGCAAGGAACCTTCAGCCCAGCCTGATGGTGTCTGGAGGGAGCAGTTGTGATTTATGGCTGGGGAGGGCAGAGGTGCTGCTTGACCCCAGGCCATGGAGAGCTCTGCCAAGGTGTTCGCTGCTGAGCGAAGGGGAGATGGGAGAAGATGCTGGGCTTGAAGCGATGCCACGAGGTGCGAGGCTTTGAGCCCCTGTTCCCACTGTGCTGGTTTCAGTGCGCCAAGGACTTGGTTGGTGTTAAATCCCCTTGGGATGTGGGGTTCCGTGCTCTGATTATCCTGGTGGTGCTGTGTTGGGGCCAGGCCACCTCGTTGTGTGGCAGCTTCTGAAGTGAGGAAGTCGGGGATAACAAGTCATAGGAACAGGGAGGACCATTCCGGAGCCCATCCTGGGGCACGTTTGGGATGGGTGAAGCGTGAAGGAGAGGGTCTGGAGGGACAATTGGGCTCTGGCTTCGAGTGTTAAGAAACAAAGGAAGGGGAAAGTCGCAGCTTGTTCAGTGCCTTGTCCGGAGCCTTTAAACTGCACCTGCAGCCCGTAAGAGGTGGCTGCGTTTTCCCCTGGGGGAAGTCCTCTGTGCTCTCACCTCCCTGTGCCAAACCTTGTAACCACACTGCCTTTCTTCCCCCTTCTCCTCCCAGTTCCTGGCATTCGATACCCAGATGCTGATGGGGAACCGCCGGTACTCGCTCAGCCCCGAGGAATACATTTTCGGAGCCCTCAACATCTACCTGGACATCATCTACATCTTCTCCTTCTTCCTCCAGTTCTTTGGCTCCAGCCAGGAGTGAGCGCAGCCAAGCAGCGCCTCGGCTGCCAAGATGCGAGCGTTTGATCCCAAGCAGAAGGGGTTAAATGCAACCGAATGAAACCAAATCCACCCTTTGTGGCCCCAGCTCCATCCGTGCAGCTGAGCAAAGCCCCTGCGGTGCCCCTGCCGCTTGTACATACGCTGTTAGGTCTTTGTGAGCCAGAAAGCAAAGCGGGGCTTAAGTGTTCTGTGTCTTCTGCTCCCTCCATCCTCCTGAGCTCGAGCCAGACCAGAGGCATGAGACCATGATCTTCTTCTCCACAGGGGCTGTGTCTGAGTCCTGCACCTCTGGGGCTGCAGAGCAGCTCTGCAAAGGGAATGGAGCATTAAGGAGCAGGGAATTTTGCTAGGAAAAGCAGCTGAACGAAGGGGAAGGGCTCGGGGAATCCTTTCTCTCCTGCATCAGATTCCTGATAGTGCCTGCTTTGAGGAATGCAGAGCATGGGATCACCTATGGATGCCCCAGCAAGCAGTCCCCCAGGCACAAGGGAACCTGCTGCTCAGGACGTGTGGTCTCTTTGGGGACATCCCTCATTCCCCAAAGAAGGAATTCTTGTGTGTCCTTTGCTGTGGGGCTGGGACTGCTCTGTCCTTCCTTCCCCGGGTGGGATGAGGGGATGTTAAACGGTGTGGATTTGCCTCGCACTCAATGGAACAGGGATGTCAGTCCCCCCGGGGGAACCTGGGAGAGGTGGGATCCCATGGGAGGATTATTGGCAGCGATGGGAGAAGCTGATGTTCAGAGCCCGCAGATCCCAATGCGGGGAACGAGAGGCCGCATCCTGACACCCCCCATAAGGATCTGACCCTTCCCGACCCACCTTGGTAGCGTGAGATCAATGCGCTTAAACGGTCACAACCCCCCAGACCGAGGTGAATTCCTGCTGCCCCAAACCAAACCCCACGGATGCCTCTCCCTCCTGCCCTGGCCCTTTCCCAGGTCTCCTATCCCAGGCAGGGATGTCAGCGAGGACACTGGTGGTAACTTTCCACCTTGCCCTTGCTCGCATTCCCCTCTTTGGGGGCTCAGCTGGCTAATGTCTAACCCTGCAGATAAGCAGCCTCTCGCTCCCGTTCGAGACGCGATCCCTGCTGCTGATAGGAGCCCTATCTCCCATCGCCCCGGGAATGGCAAGTGCGTCACGGAGCTGCCTCCAGCGCGCTGGGGGACGGGCTGAGCCCCAACGCTCCATCCCGCACGTTCCCCTGCCCCGGCTGCTCCCCTTCACATGTTGGATCCTGCGGCCACACGTGCTCTGGGCACCGGAAAGTTACTGCATGCAGGGAGCTGCTTCACCCCCATGGCCCTGCTCATGCGGGGGGGGGGCACAGGAGACACCTTCCCCTGTGGCTTCCTCCCCAGAGCACCAAGGAACCCAAATCCCAAGTGGTTTCAGGGAGAAAGGAGACTCCTTTGCATTGCAGTGCGCTGATTCGGCGTTGCATTGCACTGACTTGGCATTACATGGCTTTGATTTGGCATTGCACTGAGTTGGCATTGCATTGCACTGATTTGGCGTTGCATTGCACTGATTTTGTGTTGCATTGATTTTGAATGGCATTGCACTGATTTTGACTGGCATTGCACTGATTTGGCATGGCATTGCACTGATTTGGCATGGCATTGATTTTGACTGGCATTGCGCTGATTTTTGCATTGCATTGCACTGGTTTTGACTGGCATTGCACTGATTTTGACTGGCATTGCACTGATTTTGCATTGCACTGATTTGGCATGGCATTGATTTTGACTGGCATTGCACTGATTTTTGCATTGCATTGCACTGAGTTTGCATTGCATTGCGCTGGTTTTGAATGGCTTTGCATTGATTTTGCATTGCATTTCATTGATTTTGAATGGCACTGCATTGATTTGGCATTGCACTGATTTTGCATTGCATTGATTTTGAATGGCATTGCACTGATTTTTGCATAGCATTGCACTGATTTTGCATTGCACTGCACTGATTTTGAATGGCATTGCATTGATTTTGCATTGCTGTGCACTGATTTTGCATTGCACTGATTTTTGCATTGCATTGCACTGATTTGGCATTGCATTGCATTGATTTGGCATTGCACTGATTTTTCTTTGCATTACACTGATTTGGCATTGCATTGCACTGATTTTGGATTGCATTGCACTGATTTTGAATGGCATTGCACTGATTTTGAATGGGATTGCACTGAATTTGAATGGGATTGCACTGAATTTGAATGGGATTGCACTGAATTTGAATGGGATTGCACTGATTTTGAATGGGATTGCACTGATTTGGCATGGCATTGCACTGATTTGGCATGGCATTGCACTGCACTGATTTGGCATTGCATTGCATTGATTTGGCATTGCACTGATTTGGCATTGTATTGCACTGATTTGGCATTGCATTGCACTGATTTGGCATTGCATTGCATTGATTTGGCATTGCACTGATTTGACATGGCATTGCACTGATTTGACATTGCATTGCACTGATTTGGCATTGCATTGCACTGATTTGGCATTGCATTGCATTGCATTGATTTCATGACGCACTGATCTCTGCAGAGAAAGACACACATTGGATTTCTGAGCAGGCAGAACTGGGAGAGGGGGCAGCATGGGAAGCACCAAAAAGCTGATGGAATAGGAGTTGGAAGTGGGAATTTCCTGGCTCAGACCCACGCAGGCACCTCTGAAATAGCAGATTGTGGCTGCCGTGTGCTCACAGCAGAAGGCCTTTGGGTATTTCTGCTTTCCAGCTCTCGAGGAGGGAGAATGGAGCCATGTGATGAGTTCTGCCTCTGACACAGTCCCAAAGCTCCTCCTCTGGAGGACAACGCAGCCCAGAGCCCTGCAGCCCCCATCTGTGTGCTGGGACCCCTCAGCCTGGCCCTGGGGAGGAGAACACGGAGCTGATCTCTGGAGCTCTGGCTCTTTCCTTCTGCTGTGGAGGGATTTCGCTGCTGCTTCGTCCTGGCTTTGTGCTCTGGTGTGGGAAAAGCTTGCATGGAACCTGCTCCAGCTCAAGCCACTCCAATGGGGATGGCTCCTGCCCCTCCATGCATGCGTCCTGGGCCCTCTTCTCTTGCCTCCATCCAAGCCACTTCCTCCAAAAGCCCTTGGGCTGAGCAGTGAGGAACATGCTCAGGGAGGTGGAAGTCCTCATGAGGATGAGTAACACAGGATTAGGGGTGGGATGTAGCTTATGGGCACGTTCCTCTGGGTTCATCGCCCATCCATGCAGGGGAGGTGCAGGGCTGCTTCTCTTCCTCCTGTGGATGTCCTTTACCTGCGCTCTGCCCCCTCTGGGCTCCGTGTCCCCTGCTCCTTGTGTCCGGTGAGCTCCTTGTAAATAGGGTTTTGTATTTTCTTGGGACATTGCTAATAAATTGGTGCAAAACTGCTGGTGCGAGGTTTCCTTGGAAGGAAGGGCTCAGGTGATGCTTCATCCCCTTAACATGGGACATAGAACCAAGACCCTGCTATCACGGCCCCAAGTTCTAATGGAGACCATTAAAGGAGACCCCATGAAACCATTAAAGGAGACCAGGCTGCCCCTCCCCTCCTTATGGCCAAGGAACAAGCCTCCCCGAAGCAATCAGATGCCCCCGGCTCCAGCACAAACATTGTGCATGAGAAGTAGAATCATGGCCTCAACCAGGTTGGCAAAGACCAACCTCTTCTCCAGACCGAACCGCCCAGGTCCCTCAGCCCTTCCCCATCCCCTTGTGCTCCTGGCCCTGCACCAGCCCCTTGACTGCTCATGTTCAGCTCCATCGATGCAGGTCCTTTCCCAGGAGCAGTTTCCAGCCGCTCTTCCCCAAGCCTGGAGCGTTGCAGGGGGTTGTTGTGTCCCAAGTGCAGGACGTGGCACTTTGCCTTCTTGAACCTCATCCCATTGGCACAACCCATGCGTTGGAGACCTCAGCGCCAAAGAGCATCCTGGTTGAGGACCCTGCTCTCTCTTAGACTGGGTTTGAGCGGCACAGGATGCGAACATCAGTAAGTGGGGATGAGCCACTTTTATGGGCAAGGCTTGTGCTGAAAGGGCACGTTGTGGAGCTCTGGAAAGCAACCTGGTGTACTGCTGGTGTAGAGCCATATACTCCTGAGGTACTAGTGATGTACTGATGGAGAGTGATGCTCTACTGATGTAGAGTGATGCGCTGCTGGTGCGCTGCTGGTGCACTACTGATGTAGAGTGATGTACTCTGATGTACTCTGATGTACTACTGATGTACTACTGATGTAGTGGTGTACTACAGGTGTACTACTGATGTATTACTGATGTACTACTGATGTAGAGTATGTACTCTGATGTACTGATGTAGTCATGTACTACTGATGTAGAGTGATGTACTCTGATGTACCGATGTACTACTGATGTACTATTGATGTAGAGTATGTACTCTGATGTAGTGATGTACTACAGATGTACTACTGATGTACTGACATAGAGTGATGTACTACTGGTATAGAGTGATGTACTACGGGTGTACTACTGATGTAGAGTATGTACTCTGATGTAGTGATGTACTACAGATGTACAACTGATGTACTGACATAGAGTGATGTACTACTGGTGTACTACTGGTGTAGCTTTCTCAATGAGAAGTCAATGGGGAAGAGAAATGCCTCTGGACAGCAATTCACCTGACCTAAAGGAAAGCCAGCACCGGGATGTGACAACTCCAACCTCTCTCCATCAGCTTAGGAGGGCTGGTTGTCTCCATGGAGAGAATCCCCAACTGCAGCACCTTGGTCCAATGCCCGGATGCAGGTGTGGGGTTTGTTTCCTGAAGTATGGAATTCCGGGCTTCCCATCCCACAGCTGCAGGAGGAGGGATTTCTGCAGCAGGGAATGCTTTTCCCTGTGCTTTCCAGGGTAACGTTCTGCTGTGGGACAGGGGAAGAGGGTAATTTGGCTGAATAAAGGTGGGAGCAGCTTCTGGGTTGTGGGATACGGGAAGGGTGCTGGAATAGAGGAAGGGATCGTGCTGTTTCCCATTCCTAGGACAGGAATTTGGGAGCCATAAATACAGCCAGAGCCAGAGACCTCAAACCCCAGGAATTCCGTGCTGGAGAAGGGGGATGCTTTTATTCAGCTTTTCCCATCTTTCTGCCATCCTCCCCTTTCCTTGCTTGAGGCATTTCAGAGGATGGACTCTCGCCACTGTGCAGGCGATCCCTATGGATCCCTGTGGATTCCTTCTTGCTTCTCCCACGGCAAAACCAAGCTGCGGAAGGGCCGCATTGAGGCAGACGCCGTTCACCTGCATTCCCGAGCTCCTGGCGCCCTCTGCTCCTCATCCTGCGGATACAGAACAGCAGGAATCCAGCTTCCGCGTCCCGAAAGCCTTCCCCATCCCAGCCCTTTCCTTCCTTTACCCAGGAGCTTTTCGTTTTGTTCTGCTGTAAAACCTCCTGCCTATGGGGGCCTGGGCAATCCCGTGCTTAAATGCAGCTTAAACAACATTTAGATGTTCTCTTTATACACATCCGTATCTTTACATACAGATCTATAGAAGCCTTTACTAGCAGGGAACATCAGACTGCCCCTATTGGCTCTTTCAGGGCTGAGGTGCCTATAGGGTCCCTTGTGGGGTGTCTGTGGGTCAGTGGTACCTATAGGACCCTCCAGTGGGGGTCTGTGGGGTGTCTATGAGTCAGTGGTACCTATAGGACCCTCCAGTGGGGATCTGTGGGGTATCTATGGGTCAGTGGTACCTATAGGACCCTCCAGTGGGGGTCTGTGGGGTGTCTATGGGTCAGTGGTACCTATAGGACCCTCCAGTGGGTGTCTGTGGGGTGTCTATGGGTCAGTGGTACCTATAGGACCCTCCAGTGGGGATCTGTGGGGTGTCTATGGGTCAGTGGTACCTATAGGACCCTCCAGTGGGGGTCTGTGGGGTGTCTATGGGTCAGTGGTACCTATAGGACCCTCCAGTGGGTGTCTGTGGGGTGTCTATGGGTCAGTGGTACCTATAGGACCCTCCAGTGGGTGTCTGTGGGGTGTCTATGGGTCAGTGGTACCTATAGGACCCTCCATGGGGTTCTGTGGGTTCCGAGAGCCTGGTCCCGGGTCCATCCGCCCGCCGCAGAGCTCCGGACCCTTCGGAACCGCTCGGCAAAGCTCGGGTCCGCCTGGTGCCGCTAGGCAGCGCCCGAGAGCACTCGGCGAGGTTCGGAGAGGCTCGGGTCCGCTCGGCTGGGCTCGGCAGAGCTCGGAGAGGCTCGGGTTTGTTCCGCTGGGCTCGGCAGAACTCGGGGGCGCTCGGCTGCGTTCGGCAGTTTTCGGCTCCGCTCGGCGGGACTCGGCTGGATCGGGCTGGGCCTCTGCTCGGCAGGACTCGGCTGGGTTCGACAGTATTCGTCTGATCTCGGAAGGACTCGGGTGGGCTCGGCAGGGTCCGTTCCCCCCCCCGTACCAATACTCCCCCTTGTGACCACCCCATGGAATCACCCCACTTCTGCCCCCCTGCAAATACCCCCTTGTGCCCCCCCCCGTGCAAATACCCCCTCCTTGTGCCCTCCCAATTCAAATACCCCCCCCGTACCCCACTGCAAATGCCCCACTCTTGTTCACTCCCCCCCCAAGTGCAAATACCCGGGGTTTGGGGGGGTCCAGCCCTGCCCGTGCCTCAGTTTCCCCGTGGTGGGGGGGGTGTTACCCCCATACTCACCGCAGATGCCGGGGGGGGGGGGGGAGCCTCACTTGATGCTCAGCCGGGGGCGACAGGAGGGGAGGCAGCACCGAGGGGGGGGGCAGCACGGAGTGGGGTGACAGGGAGGGGGGCAGCAGGGTGGGGGGTGGCAGGGAGGGGGACAGCAGGGTGGGGGGTGACACTGGGGGCAGGTGAGGGGGGTGTGACAGGACGAGGGGTGACACTGGGGGCAGGTGAGGGGGGTGTGACAGGACGAGGGGTGACACTGGGGGCAGGTTTGGGGGGGGTGACAGGGCAGGGGGTGACACTGGGGGCAAGTGGGGGGGGTGTGGCAGAGCGGGGGGTGACACTGGGGGCAGGTTTTGGGGGGGCGGCACAAGGGATGGTGACAGGGAGGGGGGCAGCAGCAGGGGGGGGGGCAGCAGAGCGGGCAGCAGGGGGGAGGCCCCGGGGGGGGGCAGCAGCAGGCAGGGGGGGGCCCCCCGCAGCGGTGGGGCCGGGGGCCCGGCCAGCCCAGCCCCATGGTGGCACCGCCCCCCCCCCTCCTTCTCGTGCCCCCCCCCCCCCCCCCCCCCCCAACCTCGGGGGATTAACGGCCCAAAGCCGCTGAGCTGTGGGGAGGCGCGGGGGGGGGCAGCGCACGTGGTAGCACCCATGGGTGCGGGGTCGTGGGGGGACACGGAGGACACCGGGGACAAAGGGGGGAGGGATTAGGGGGGGTGACACGGGGGGGTCAGAGGGCTTTAGGGGGGGCTTTGGGGTGCCCAAGGGGTTGCGTCTACATGTGTGTACATGTGTGTACATGTGTGTGTGTTTAGGGCACAATGCGTGTAGCACACACGTGTGTCTCGGCCGGCTGTGCGTGGGCTCAGGGGTGACACGTGTGGCCCCCTTAGCGTGTGTCAGTGGGGGCTGCTGTGTGCGTGTGCAAGCGTGTCACTATGGACACGCCATGGGCTCCATCCCCGCCCCTGGTTGGTGTTGTGGCTGAGCCATGTCCGTGAGAGGTTCTTGCTGTGTCCATGCCATGTCTATGTCATGCCAGTGCCATGTCCAAGCCATGTCCATTGCATGTCCGTTCCATTACTGTTCTGTGTCTGTTCCATGTCCATTGTGTGTCTGTTCCTTGTCTGTTCCATGTCCATCCCGTATTTGTCCCATGGCCATTCCATGTCCACACCAAGTCCATCTCCTATCCTGTGTCCATTCCATGTTCATTTCCATGTCTGCTGCATGTCCTTTCTATGTCTGTTCCATGCTCGTTCCATGTCCACCCATGCCCGTTCCGTGTCAGTGCCAGCGTCATCCTGCATGTGACACCCCGGAATGTCATGTGTGCAAGGCTGTGCAGCTCTGTGTAATGCCCTGCAAGGGCATGCACCCCCATGATGCAATGTCATGCAGTGACATGCAACACCGTGCAAGACCATGTAAGACCGTGCAACACCGTGTAATGCCGTGCAGAGGAGGCCCCTCCCCGTGCAGGGCCCCCCCCCGGGGGGTAGGAGGGGCAGGAATGCAGCCAGGCGGGTGTTGCTGGCATGGCCCTTGCACGCTGCACACGCCTGCACACGCCTGCGCACATGGGGACACGCCATGGGGCGCGGTAGGGCCGGGCACAGGCGTGTGTGATCACAGACATGCAGCTGTGCGTGTAACACTGGGCATGTGTGACACCGTGTGTGGCACTGTGCATGTGTGGCACTGTGCATGTGTGACACCATGTGTGGCACTGTGCATGTGTGACACTGTGCATGTGTGACACCGTGTGTGGCACTGTGCATGTGTGACACTGTGCATGTGTGACACCGTGTGTGGCACTGTGCATGTGTGACACTGTCCATGTGTGACACCATGTGTGACACTGTGCATGTGTGACACCGTGTGTGACACTGTGCATGTGTGACACCGTGTGTGGCGCTGTCCATGTGTGACACTGTCCATGTGTGACACCGTGTGTGGCACTGTGCATGTGTGACACTGTCCATGTGTGACACCATGTGTGACACTGTGCATGTGTGACACCGTGTGTGACACTGTGCATGTGTGACACCG
Source organism: Pezoporus flaviventris (assembly GCF_033815535.1). NCBI lineage: Eukaryota > Metazoa > Chordata > Aves > Psittaciformes > Psittacidae > Pezoporus > Pezoporus flaviventris. Next base: position 322,684 of record NW_026893002.1, read on the forward strand.
TGTGTGGCGCTGTCCATGTGTGACACTGTCCATGTGTGACACCGTGTGTGGCACTGTCCGTGTGTGACACTGTGCATGTGTGACACCGTGTGTGACACTGCATGTGTGACTCCGTGTGTGGCACTGCCCATGTGTGTCACTGTCCATGTGTGACACTGTGCATGTGTGACACCGTGTGTGTGGCACTGTCCATGTGTGTCACTGTCCATGTGTGACACTGTGCATGTGTGACACCGTGTGTGTGGCACTGTCCATGTGTGTCACTGTCCATGTGTGACACTGTGCATGTGTGACACCGTGTGTGTGGCACTGTCCATGTGTGGCACTGTGCATGTGTGACACTGTCCATGTGTGACACTATGCATGTGTGACACTGTTCGTGTGTGACACTGTCCACGTGTGACACTATATGTGTGTGACACTGTCCACGTGTGACACTGTCCATGTGTGACACTGTCCATGTGTGACGCTATATGTGTATGACACTATGTGTGTGAAATTGTCTATATGTAACACTATGCATGTGTGACTCTGTCCATGTGTGACACTGTCCGTGTGTGACACTGTCCATGTGTGACACTGTGTGTGTGACATTTTCCATGTGTGACACTGTCCATGTGTGACACCGTCCATGTGTGACACCCTCCATATGTAACACTATGCATGCGTGACACTGTCTGTGCGTGACACTGTCTATGTGTGACACTGTCCATGTGTGACACTGTCCATGTGTGACACTGTGTGTGACATTGTCCATGTGTGCCACTGTCCATGTGTGACACCATCCATATGTAACACTATGCATGCGTGACACTGTCTGTGCGTGACACTGTCTATGTGTGACACTGTCCATGTGTGACACTGTGTGTGACATTGTCCATGTGTGCCACTGTCCATGTGTGACACCATCCATATGTAACACTATGCATGCGTGACACTGTCTGTGCGTGACACTGTGTGTGTGTGACACTGTCCATGTGTGACACTGTGTGTGACACTGTGTGTGTGTTTCACTGTCCATGTGTGACACCCTCCATATGTAACACTATGCATGTGTGACTCTGTGCGTGACACTGTCCATGTGTGACACTATGCGTGACACTGCCCATGTGACACCCTCCATATGTAACACTATGCATGTGTGACATTGTCCATGTGTGACACTGTCCGTGTGTGATACCCTCCATATGTAACACTGTCCATGCGTGACACTGTGTGTGTGACACTGTCCGTGTGTGATATCCTCCATATGTAACACTGTCGATGTGTGACACTGTCCATGTGTGACACTGTCCATGTGTGACACCCTCCATATGTAACACTATGCATGTGTGACACTGTGTGTGTGTGACACTGTGTGTGTTTGACACTGTCCATGTGTGACACTGTCCATGTGTGACACTGTTCATGTATGACGCTGTGCATGTGTGACACTGTCCATGTGTGACACTGTGTGTGCGTGACACTGTGTGTGTTTGACACTGTCCATGTGTGACACTGTCCATGTGTGACACTGTGTGTGCGTGACACTGTGTGTGTTTGACACTGTCCATGTGTGACACTGTCCATGTGTGACACTGTTCATGTATGACACTGTGCATGTGTGACACTGTCCATGTGTGACACTGTGTGTGCGTGACACTGTGTGTGTTTGACACTGTCCATGTGTGACACTGTCCATGTGTGACACTGTGCATGTGTGACACTGTCCATGTGTGACACTGTGTGTGCGTGACACTGTGTGTGCGTGACACTGTGCATGTGTGACACTGTTCATGTATGACACTGTGCATGTGTGACACTGTGCATGTGTGACACTGTTCATGTATGACACTGTGCATGTGTGACACTATCCATGTTTGACACTGTCCATGTGTGACACCGTGTGTGACACGATGTGTGACGTCACACCGTCTGTGCGTCACGACACCGCTCAGCGCGTGTGACGCGGCGTGACCTGGGCTGCGCGTGCCCGCGCGGTGACACCGCGTGCTCCCGCCAGGCCCCGCCCCTCCTCAAGCCCCTCCCCTCCGTAAACCCCGCCCCGTCACCACAAGCCCCGCCCCGTGCCGGTGGCTGGGCCGGGGCCGGGGCCGCACCCGCAGGGGCCGGGGTTCGGGGCCGGGGCCGGCTCGGTGTCGGCGGCCGCTGCCGTTGTTGCCGGGGCCGGTGGCTCGGTGCCCGCCGCCCGCCGCCATGTTCGACTGCCTGGAGGCGCTGGCGGGGCCGCGGCGGCTGCACGACGTGACGAACCGCGGGGCCTGCGCGCTGCGCAAGGCGGGGTACGGGCCGCGCTGCGGGGCCCTGCCGCCCTTCGCCTGGCCGCCGTCCGCCCGCCGCGGTACGGGGACGGGGGGGGGGACCGGGGACGGGAGGGGGGGTTCGGGGGGGGTGGGGGGTGATGGGGGAAGTCCCACACCCGGGGTCACCCCCGTTTTGGGGGGCCCCCCCATGGTGACACGGACCCGGACACCGCGGTTTGGGGGACCTCGGTGTTGGGGGGGGGTGGGATGGGGAACCCCATTGGGGGGGGGGGGTGGTTTGGAGGGGGGGAGGAGCCCGTTTAGAGGCACCCCCAATTGGGGTGGGGTGGTTGGACCCCATTTTGGGGCCTGCACCCATTGGGGGGGGGCAGATGTGGGGCTGAGCACCCCATAGGGGTGGGAGCAGACAACCCCCTCGCAGCCGCTTCCCTCTCCCCCCCCCCATCTGGGTACAAAAGTTTTTGGGGACGGAACCCCCCCAAATTGCCCCCGTTGTGCTCCGTCCCCCCCCCCCCACACACACACCCCGAGGGAGCGGTCCCCCCCCCACACCCCACCCCACCCCGTCCCGTTCCGTTCCCCCCCCCCCCATTCCCAGCGCCCCGGCCCGACTGGTTCCAGTGCGGGGCTGCCGCACCCGCCCAGCGCTGCCAATGTGGCATTTAACCCCTGCGGGGCCGCCCCAAAACCGGCCCGGCCCCCCCCAAAGGGGAGGCCAAGGGGGTGCTGGGGTTCCCCCCTCTTCATCCGGGCATTGGGGGGGGGGGACACAGCCGTCGGTTGGGGGGGATTCCCTTTAACCCCCCCCCAAATTAGGCACTGGTAGAGCTGGACGGGGAGCAGTGATTGGAGGGTTTGGGGGGTCCCCATTGCGTTGTCTGCCCCCCCCCCCCGTGGGTATGTTCCCCCCCCCCGAGTGGTTTTGGGGCGCTGTTATTGGCTGAGTGCCTCATTTGGGGTCAGACCCCCCCACATCCAACCTTGGCCTCGATGGGAAACTGAGGCACGGGGGGGGGGGGGGTGTTAACCTACTGCCCCCCCCCTTACCCCCCTTTAACCCCCCGGCACCTATGGGGCACCAACAACACTCTGGGGGGGGGGGGGAACTGGACCAAACCACCCCTAACTTGGGGTTCACCCCATATGGGTCCCAAAGTGGGGGGGGGCACCCCCACTGTGTCTCTGTGTGCCCCCCCCCTCATTGCACAAGAGTCATGCGAGGGGGTGTCACAGGGTGTGGTGCGTGGTTGTGGTTCCATTGCCGAAGGGGGGGGGGGGGGGAGGCAGGAATAAAGGGGGGGGGCTGTTGATTTTGGGGGTGTTCCTGGTATATTTGTGTGTGCACACGCGTGTGCAAGGCGGGGGTGCCCGCCATGGCGTGTGTTTGGCGTGTGTCATGTATGTGGTTGCGTGTGTGGCCCCCCCCCCCCCCCCGCAGGCGTGTTCTGGAGCGCGCGGGCGGGCGGGGGCCGGAATTTCCTCAATTTCAGCAATTTTGGCTTTTTTTGTTGGGTTTCATAGAAAAACACTGACGAGAAACCCCGCCCCCCCCCCTTCCCAACCCCCTCCTTCTGTGGGCTGTGGGGCGGGGGGGGATGGGGGGCCACACCGTGTGTGTCCCCCCCCACCACCACAATGGGGACATTGATGTTGGCCCTCACCCCAGCCATGGGATAGGATTTGGGGGGCACCAAAACGGGCCCCAAAACTTGGGGGTTGATGGGGGGGGGGGGGGCTTGGGCCTCAAATGCCCCCAAACTGGTGTTGGGGGCTTCTGCCCCCCCCCCCAAAAACAGGGATTGGGGAGTTCCACACCCCAAATCGCCCCCCAAAAAGGGTTTGGAGTGGCCTTGGACCCTCAAATACCCCAAAACTTGGGGTTTGGGGCGTTCCAGCATCCCAGATCCTCCAAACCTTGGGTTTAGTGGGTCCCAGACCCCCAAATTCCTCAAAGCCTGAGTTTGGGGGGGTCCCAGCACATCACATCCCCCCAAAACCTGGATTTGGGGGTGTCCCAGCCCCCCCCCCCCCCCATCCTCTATAACCTGCATTGGGGGGTCCTTGGCAATGGGGGGCGAGGGGAGGCTGGACTGCACCCCCCCACTTTGCCCTCTCATTGACCCCCTCTATCCCTTACCCCCTGTGTCCCCCCCCCAGGATGGATGCAGCTCCTTGGGTCCCCCCCATTCCCCCCCCCCCCACACCCCCTGGCAGCATCTCCCACTCTCGGGGGGGTTTAACACCAGTTTGGGGGACCCGGGCTGGGGTTTTGGGGTGCTCCTGACCCCCCCTATGTGCTCCCCCCCCAGCCGTGGAGACCCCAAGCCGCAGTGGGGAGGAGATGGTGCCCAGCTCGCCCTCGCCGCCCCCCCCGCCCCGCGTCTACAAGCCCTGCTTCGTCTGCAGCGACAAGTCCTCGGGGTACCACTATGGGGTCAGCTCCTGCGAGGGCTGCAAGGTGGGGTACAGGGGTTGGGGGGGGGGCATGGGCACCTCTGGGACCCTATAGGGGGAGTGAGGACCCCCCCTTCCTGAACACATGGGAGGAGAGGGGAGCACCCATCCAGGACCCATAGGGGGAGTGGGGAATGCTCCTGGGTGCTGGGAACCTATGGGGGGACCCCGGCACTGGGGATGCCCCCTTCGCCCCCCCCAATCCCATGGGGGGAGTAGGGAATCCCTGGGACCCACAGTGGGACTGGGGAAGCCCCAGGGTGCTGGGGACCCTATGGGGGCACTGGGGACCCCTTGGAGATACTGGGGACCCCCATGGCATGGGGATCCTACTCAGTGGGCACTGGGGAACCCCCTGGGGGTGTTGGGGATCCCCTGGGGGGGGGGGGGGGGGGCCCTCAGTGATGCAGGTGAGCAGCCCATAGACACTGTGGAGCCATCACTGGGGGCTGTTGGGGAGCTGAACCTGAGCATCGCAGTTGGGGGGTGACTTGGGGGTCCCCAAGAGGTGGTTCCAGCCCCCCCCCCTTTTCACCCCCCCTGTCCCCCCCAGGGCTTCTTCCGCCGCAGCATCCAGAAGAACATGGTGTACACGTGCCACCGGGACAAGAACTGCCAGATCAACAAGGTGACGCGGAACCGGTGCCAGTTCTGCCGCCTCCAGAAGTGCTTCGAGGTTGGCATGTCCAAGGAAGGTGCGGCCCAGGGCCTGGGGGGGGCACCCCGATACGTCCCGTGTCCCCCCCACCCAACCTAAAGCATCAGTAGCAGTGTGTACCCCATGGAGCTGGCCCCTCGCAATGGGGTGTTCCCCGGTTTGGGGCACCCCCATCTTTTGGGGGGGATGTGTGTGTTTGTAGGGTGCAGCCAAGGGCCTGGGGGGGGGTTCCTTGGGGCGGGGGGGGCACCCCGATATGTCCCGTGTCGCCCCCACCCAACCTAAAGCATCAGTAGTAGTGTGTACCCCATGGAGCTGGCCCCTCGCAATGGGGTGTTCTCCAGTTTGGGGGGGTTTGGGGCACCCCATCTTTTGGGGGGGATGTGTGTGTTTGTAGGGTGCGACCAAGGGCCTGGGGGGGGGTTCCTTGGGGCGGGGGGGGCACCCCGATATGTCCCGTGTCGCCCCCACCCAACCTAAAGCATCAGTAGTAGTGTGTACCCCATGGAGCTGGCCCCTCGCAATGGGGTGTTCTCCAGTTTGGGGGGGTTTGGGGCACCCCATCTTTTGGAGGGGTGTGTGTGTGTTTGTAGGGTGCGACCAAGGGCCTGGGGGGGGTTCCTTGGGGCAGGAGGGGGCACCCCAATACGTCCCGTGTCCCCCCCACCTAACTTAAAGCATCAGTAGCAGTGTGTAACCCATGGAGCTGGCCCCTCGCAATGGGGTGTTCCCCAGTTTGGGGGGGGGCTTTGGGGCACCCCATCTTTTGTGGGTGTGTGTTTAGAGTGCCCCCCACTTTGGGGGGGGGCTTTGGGATCCCTTCCAGCCGCATTGTGCTATATGTGGATATCCTGCTGGCGCATCCTGTGCCGGTGCAAAGAGGGGGGGGGGGCAGGAAACACGGCATGGGGAAGGGGTGAGGGGCACCCCCAAACCTCCCCCTTGACCCCCCCTCTTCACCCCACAGCCGTTCGCAATGACAGGAACAAGAAGAAGAAGGAGGTGAAGGAGGAGGCCACGGTTGAGAGCTACGAGCTGAGCCCCGAGCTGGAGGAGCTGGTGCAGAAGGTCAGCAAAGCCCATCAGGAGACCTTCCCCTCGCTGTGCCAGCTGGGCAAGTACACCATGGTGAGCCCCATGGGAGGGCCGGGGGGGGGGGGGGGGCTGGGGCTTAGGGGGCACCCCACCAGCAGCCCCATAACCCCATCCCCGTGTGCGTTTCGCCCCCAAGGACGCGAGCGCTGAGCGCCGGGTGCAGCTGGACCCGGGGCTGTGGGACAAGTTCAGCGAGTTGGCCACCAAGTGCATCATCAAGATCGTGGAGTTCGCCAAGCGCCTGCCCGGCTTCACGGCGCTCAGCATGGCCGATCAGATCACCCTGCTCAAGGCAGCGTGCCTGGACATCCTGGTGAGGCCCCGCGTCCATCGGGAGCGGTGTTTGGGTCCGCGGCGCGATGGGATGCGGGCGAGTTGGTGATGGGCTGTGTGGATGGAGCGGAGGACAGGGATGGGATCCAGAGGGATCTGGATGCGCTGGGAAACCTCATGGAGCTCAACGGGGCCAAGGGCAAGGTTCTGCCCCTGGGTTGGGGCAATCCCAGGCGCAGGTGGGGTGGAGGAGTGATTCAGAGCAGCCCGAGGAGGAGAACTTGGGGCTGTTGGGTGAGGAGCTGCCCATAACGCTCACTGAGCCCAGAACTGCCCCCCACTGTGTGCTGGGCTGCACCCCCAGAGCGTGAGCAGCAGCTCAGGGAGGGGATCCTGCCCCTTTGCTGAGCTCTGTGGGACCCCCCCTGCAGTCCTGACCCAGCTCTGGGGCAGCAGCACAAGAGGGACGTGGAGCTGTTGGAGCAAGGCCATGGAGATGCTGCGAGGGCTCCTTAAGGGGAGACCTGAGAGCAGCTCCAGTGCCTGAAGGGGCTGCAGGGAACCTGGAGAGGGGCTTGGGACAAGGGGTGTAGGAACAGGACAAGGGGAATGGCTTTAACCTGCCAGAGGGGAGACTGAGATGAGCTCTTAGGCAGAAGCTCTTCCCTGTGAGAGTGCTGGGGTGCAGGCACAGGGTGCCCAGAGGAGCTGTGGCTGCCCCATCCCTGGCAGTGTTCAAGGCCGGGTTGAACACAGGGGCTCGGAGCCCCCTGCTCCAGCAGAAGGGGTCCCTGGGCGCCGTGACTCCGTGCCCCCCACCCCACAGATGCTGCGGATCTGCACGCGGTACACCCCGGAGCAGGACACGATGACGTTCTCGGACGGGCTCACCCTGAACCGTACCCAGATGCACAACGCCGGCTTCGGGCCCCTCACCGACCTGGTGTTCGCCTTCGCCGGGCAGCTCCTGCCTCTGCAGATGGATGACACCGAGACCGGGCTGCTCAGTGCCATCTGCCTCATCTGCGGAGGTGATGGGGACATGGGGGCATCCAGCCCGGGGCTGCGGGGACAGGAGGAAGCAGGGGCAGGGGGACCTCCAAGTCAGGGGTAGCAGGAACGTGGGGACATGGGGATCTCTGGACCAGGACACAGCAGGGATGTGGGGAAACGGGGACCTCTGGATGATGGGGCAGCAAGGATATAGGGACCTGTGGGTCAGGAGGAAGTGGGAACACAGGGACCTCCAGGCCAGGATACAGCAGGGATGTGGGGACCTCTGGATGATGGGGCAGCAAGGACATAGGGACCTGTGGGTCAGGAGGAAGTGGGAACGTGGGGACCTCCAGGCCAGGATACAGTAGGGATGTGGGGACCTCTGGATCAGGAGGAAGTGGGGACAAGGGAATACCAGGAGCATGAGGATCTCTGGGCCAGCAGGTAATAGGGACATGGGGATGTAGGGACATGGGGATGTAGGGACATCGGATGTCCAGACCCAGCTGGACATGTGGGGACGTGGGAACTTGTGGGGAGCACAGGGACATTGGGACCTCAGGGCAGGAGGTAGCAGGGACATAGGGATGGAGGGACATGGAGACAGGGCACATCTGCCAGGCAGTAGCAGGGGCATGGGGACCTTTGGGTCAGCAGATAGGAAGGCCATACAGATGTAGGAACATCTGGGTCAGGACGTGGAGGGACACGAGGCCATGGGAACATCTGGATGATGAGGCAATAGGGACAAAGGGACATGGGGATCCTGGGTCGGATGTCAGGGCGATGGGGATGAAGGGACATGGAGACAGGGCTCAGGCGGTACCTGGGATGCGGTGACTCGGGGACCCCTATAGGCGGCAGCAGGGACACGGGGGGTCTCGGGGGGCTCTGAGCCCGGTGTGTGTCCCCCCCCCACCCCAGACCGGCAGGACCTGGAGGAGCCGGAGCAGGTGGAGCGGCTGCAGGAGCCGCTGCTGGAGGCGCTCAAGGTGTACGCGCGGCGGCGGCGGCCGCGCCAGCCCCACATGTTCCCGAGGATGCTCATGAAGATCACGGACCTGCGAGGCATCAGCACCAAGGGTGCGCTGGGGGGGGGGGGTGTGTGGGGTGGGGGGCTCTATGGGGGGGTGATGCTCACAGGGGCTTGTGTGGGGTGGGGGGCTCTATGGGGGGAGGGATGCTCACAGGGGCTTGTGTGTGGGGTGGGGAGCTCTATGGGGGTGTGATGCTCACAGGGGCTTGTGTGGGGGGTGGGGAGCTCTATGGGGGGAGGGATGGTCACAGGGGCTTGTGTGGGGTGGGGGGCTCTGTGGGGGGGTGATGCTCACAGGGGCTTGTGTGTGGGGTGGGGGGCTCTATGGGGGTATGATGCTCACAGGGGCTTGTGTGTGGGGTGGGGAGCTCTATGGGGGGAGTGATGGTCACAGGGGCTTGTGCTTGGGGGGAGCTCTGTGGGGGGAGGGATGCTCACAGGGGCTTGTGTGTGGGGTGGGGGGCTCTATGGGGGTGTGATGCTCACAGGGGCTTGTGTGTGGGGTGGGGAGCTCTATGGGGGTGTGATGCTCACAGGGGCTTGTGTGGGGGGCTCTATGGGAGTGTGATGCTCACAGGGGCTTGTGTGTGGGGTGGGGAGCGGAGCTCTATGGGGGGAGTGATGGTCACAGGGGCTTGTGTGTGGGGTGGGGGGCTCTGTGGGGGGGTGATGCTCACAGGGGCTTGTGTGTGGGGTGGGGGGCTCTATGGGGGTGTGATGCTCACAGGGGCTTGTGTGTGGGGTGGGGGGCTCTATGGGGGTGTGATGCTCACAGGGGCTTGTGTGGGGGGTGGGGAGCTCTATGGGGGGAGGGATGCTCACAGGGGCTTGTGCATAGGGGGAGCTCTATAGGGAGGAGCTCTTAGGGGGGAGTGATGCTCAGGGGGTTGTGTATGGGGGGGGAAGGAAGCCCATAAGAGAGCACATAGGGGAAATGGGGTGCTCAGGGGGGCTTGTGCCTGCGGTGGGGGGGGGGGGGTACTTGGAGGGGCTTTGCCTGGGGTGCTAGAGGGCCGATTCTGGTGGAACTCCCATTGGGGGGTGCTAAGAGGGGATCGGGGGGGGGCCGGGGGGTCTGTCACTGACGGGGGGGTCCCGCAGGCGCGGAGCGAGCCATCACGCTGAAGATGGAGATCCCGGGGCCGATGCCCCCCCTCATCCGGGAGATGCTGGAGAACCCTGAGATGTTCCAGGAGGAGGAGGAGGAAGGGGGGGGGCAGCCCCCTCCGGATCCCCCCCCGGCCCAGGACAGTCCCCCGGGCCCCCCCCTTCCTCCCCATAGCTTCTCCCCCCCACCAACCCGCTCGGGGGGGGGGGGGGCATTGTGTGTCCCCCCCTCTCCATGGGTTGGACATTCACAACAGCCTTCCAGGGCCCCCCCCCCCTTTGCTCCGGGTGGGGAGGAACCCCAACTGTGCCCCCCCCAGATGTGGGGGGGCTCCAGAGACTGATGGAGCCGCGCGGGGGGGACCCCGCGGCACAGCTATTGCCTAAGCTGGGGGCCGGGGGGCCCCCCACCCCAACCTCAGCTTCACGCCAAGCCCCCCCCCTCCCAGCCCCACTGCCCCCCCCCCCCCTTGTATTTGGGAGGGGATTTAAGGGGGGGGGCAACAATGGACAGAACCCCCCCCCACATTAATACCTGACACCCCTGGGGTGCCCCCCACCCTGCTGCACCCCCCCCCATTGTCACCCCAGGGGGGACCCCGACATTGGGGGCTTTATTTATTGGAGACAGGGTGGATTTGGGGGGGGCAACCCCCATTCCCCCCCCAAGGTGCAGGTGGGACCCCCCCCCAATTCAGGGGGGGAATTAATTTGCTGGTTATTGTTTCATATGGGGGGGGTTGCTTGTGGGTTTTGCTTTTGGGGGGGCATCCCCCCAAACCCCCTCCCTGTGCTCTACACTCCCCCCCCCCCCCCAGCACAGAACACTACAGAGACCAAAGATGGGGGGGCACAAAGTGACCCCCCCTCAACCCCCCCCCAGTATTGCTGGGTGGGGGCCCCAAGCCATAGTCACAGTCACCCCAATGCCATGGGGGGGGGGGGGCCCAATGCTCCCCCCCTCTCCCTTAGGGCAGCTTTGGGGGGGTCCCACCCCACACCCCCCCAGGACCAAACTGCCCCCCCCCAATATCTGTTACCAATGGGGGGTGCACAGCCCTTTGGGGGGGGTCTGTTACACTACGGGGGGGGGGGGGGAGGTCAATTGTGCCCCCGCCTCGCCCCCCCTTTGCCCCCCTCCCCAGGGCAGCACTTTTCACCCATTATTTATTCCTTTGCGTTTACACCGGGGGTGCCCCCGGCCCCGGGGGGGGGGTCCCCAGCTGCTGCCCAACCCCCCCCTTCCCCTGCCATGTGCCCTCCCCCCCCCCAACATTGTGCGAGCTGCCCCGACCCTCCCCCCCCCCCCCCCGCCATGTTTACAGCCCCCACCCCCCCCCCAAACCGGGGGGGCCCCGGGACTTTTCTATTTTTGCAAAATAAAGAGATGGAAATTTGGGGGGGGAGCCCGGTGTGATGGGGGGGGGGGGGGCTCCTGGTGTGGTTGGGGGGGGGGGTCCTGGTGCGATGTGGATGGGGGGGGCTGGTTTTTTTGGGTGCCCCCCTCACCATGGAAACGGGGACCCCCCCGGGGGTACATGGGGGGTGGCACCCCCAAACACGGATAACGGAGGTCAATCTGGGACCCCCCTCAGTGATACCGGGGGGGGCACAGCAGGGTGACACCCCCCCTCCCCCCCCCTCCCCCCGGGGACAATGGGGATCGATCCCCCGGCATCCTGTCCCCCACCCATGGGTGCCCCAATCCCCACCCATGGGTGCCCCTCCCATCCCATCCCACCCCCCCCCCCCCCACGCCGGATGCGGCCCCGTCTTCCCCCTTCCTCCCCACCGGTTCCCATCACCGTGGCCATGGGGCGCGCGGGGGGGCTCCTGCTGCTGCCGCTGCTGTTGGTGGTCCCGGGGGGGGCCGGGGCAGGTGAGGGGCTGGGCAGGGGGGGGGGGGTTGCCCCATGTACCCCCTTTGACCCCCCCCCCCCCATGTCCCCAGAGCGCTGCGAGCTCCTCGCGTCCTGCGATGAGTGCGTCCGGATGCACCCGCGCTGCGCCTGGTGCGAGCAGCCGGTGAGGGAGGGGGGGTACCCCCTGGAACCCCATTGACCCCCCTGGTCCTTCCCCCCCCAACCCCTCTGACCCCCCTATTGAACCCCCTGATCCCTCTGACCTGCCCCCCCCCCCCCCGTTCCCCGGGTTCGGCTTTGGGGGTTCCTCGCCCTGTTGGGGGTCGCGGTGCCCTCCGAGGGGGTGGGGGGGTCCCGTGTCCGGGGTGGCTTTGGGGCGCTGCGGGGTCCCCATGTGCGGGGGGGGTGGTCCCTGTGGTGCCCCTATGGATGTCCCCGTGAGATGGGGGCATCCCGAGGGATCCCTATGGGGTTTCCATGTGGTCGCCAGTGTCCTGGGGGGTCCCGATGTCCTGACACCCCCCCCCCCCCCGTGTGCTGTGGGGTGCCCCCACCTTTGCGTGCCCCCCCCGCCCCGGTGGCTGTGGTTTGGCACCAGGAAGCAGCCAAACCTCAGTGAGAAACACGGGGAGGGTGGGGGCACCCAGAGGGGGTGCAGGGCAGGGGGGGAGATGGGGGGTGCTGATGGTGACCCCCGCAGGGGTTCCTGCCCCGCTGCGCCCCCCCGGAGGTGCTGGAAGGCGCCGGGTGCCCCCCGAGGCCGTGGTGCTGCCCCGAGGCAGCCTCAGGGTCCTGCAGGACCTGGAGCTGCTCCCGGGGGGGGAACAGGTCCCGTTGAGGCCGCAGCGCGTCCGGATGTGGCTCCTGCCCGGTGAGCATGGCATGGGGCTGCGATGGGGCTGGGATGGGGCTGGGATGGATGGATGGATGGATGGAGGGAGGGATGGATGGATGGATGGATGATGGATGGATGGATGGATGGATGGATGGATGGATGGATGGATGGATGGATGGATGGAGGGAGGGAGGGAGGGAGGGAGGGAGGGAGGGAGGGATGGATGGATGGAGGGATGGATGGATGGATAATGGATGGAGGGAGGGAGGGGAGGGAGGGAGGGAGGGAGGGATGGATGGATGGAGGGATGGATGGAGGGATGGATGGAGGATGATGGATAATGGATGGATGGATGGATGGATGGATGGATGGATGGATGGATGGATGGATGGATAATGGATGGATGGATGATGGATGGTTGGATGATGGATGGATGGATAGATGGATGGATGGATGGATGGATGGATGGATGGATGGATGGATAATGGATGGATGGATGATGGATGGTTGGATGATGGATGGATGGATAGATGGATGGATGGATGGATGGATGGATGGATGGATGGATGGATGGATGGATAATGGATGGATGGATGATGGATGGTTGGATGATGGATGGATGGATAGATGGATGGATGGATGGATGGATGGATGGATGGATGGATGGATGATAGATGGATGGATGAATGGATGGATGATGGATGGATGGAGAAGAAGAGGGAGGAATGAAGAGATGGTGAAGGTGGAGGGAGATGGAGCATGGAAAGATGGATAGAAGAGGGATAGAGGGCAGGGAAGTGGAGATGTATGGGGGCATGGAGATGGAGATGAGGATGGATGGAGAGATGCTGAGAGATGGAGAAGGTGGAGAGAGGGATGGATGGAGAAGAGGGTGGCTGAGGGATGGATCCAGAGCAGCCAACGCTGGTGGGACACAAGGACACTGGTGCCTGGCCTGGGTGTCCCCTGTCCCCCTTGAACCCCCTTTTCCTACCCCCCAGGGGAGGAGCAGAGCTTCCAGGTCCGGTTCCGCCGCCCTGAGGGACACCCCGTGGACCTCTACTACCTGATGGACCTGTCCTACTCCATGCGGGACGACCTGGAGACCATCCGTGGGCTAGGCAGCGACCTGATGGACACCCTGCGCAACTTCAGCTCCTCCGTCCGCATCGGTGCGGGGACACCCATGGGGTGCGGGGGGACACTCATGGGGTGGGGGATGGACACCCATGGGTGATGGATGGATGACAACTGGATGATGACTGAAGGGTGGGGTTGGATGGATGATAGATGGTGATGATGGATGGATGATGGATGATGATGATGGGTGCTGGATGATGGATGGATGGATGATGGATGGTTAGAAGGATGAGGGATGGATGATGGATGGATGGATGGATGGATGGATGGATGGATGGATGGATGGATGGATGGATGATGGATGGATGGATGATGGATGGATGGATGGATGGATGGATGGATGGATGGATGGATGGATGGATGATGGATGGATGGCGGATGGATGGATGGAATGAGGATGGATAGATGGATGATGGATGATGGATGATGGATGGATGGAATGAGGATGGATGATGGATGATGGATGGATGATGGATGGAATGCGGATGGATGGATGGATGGCTGATGACCGATAGCTGATGGCTGACGGCAGATGGATGCCGATGTGGTGTCTCCTGTGGTGTCCCCGTTCCAGGCCTGGGCTCCTTCGTGGAGAAGCCGGTGCTGCCGTTCAGCAGCGCGGGGCCGCGGGCCGGGCCCTGCCCGCGCCGGGGGGACCCGTGCGAGCCCACGGCCGCGTTCCGGCACGAGCTGGCGCTGAGCGACCGCGCCGGGGCCTTCACCGAGCGCGTGCGGGGGCTGCGAAGCGCCGCGAACCTGGATGCGCCCGAGAGCGGCTTCGACGCCGTGCTGCAGGCGGCCGTGTGTGGGGTGAGCGGCACGGCGGGCAGTGGGGCGGGGGACGGGGATGGGGACAGGGACAGGCGCGGGCCAGAGTGGAGCTGCAGGAGCCTGCTTCACCTCATGGCCCCATGGCCCCCATACCCCTTGTGCCCCCCATGTCCCTCATGTTCTCTCATGTCCCCGTGTCTCCCTGTACCCATTGTGCCCCCCATGTCCCTCCTGTCCCAATGTCCCCATGTCCAACTGTACCCCCCATACTCCCCATTCCCCCCATACCCCCCATGCCCCCATACTCCCGATACTCCCATTCCCCCCATACCACCCATGCCCCCCATTCCCCCCATACCCCCCATACACCTTGTTACCCCCCATACCCCCCATGTCCCCCATTCCCCCCATACCCCCCATATCCCCCATTCCCCCCATAATCCCCATACCCCCATACCCGCCATACCCCCATATCCCCCATACACCTCGTTCCCTCCATATCCCCCATGCCCCCCTACCCCCATATCCCCCATACACCTCGTTCCCCCCATATCCCCCATGCCCCCCCTACCCCCCATATCCCCCATACACCTCGTTCCCCCCATATCCCCCATGCCCCCCTACCCCCCATATCCCCCATACACCTCGTTCCCCCCATATCCCCCCATGCCCCCCTACCCCCATATCCCCCATTCCCCCCATTCCCCCCATGCCCCCCATTCCCCCCATACCCCCCATACCCCTCATACTCCCCATATTCCCCCATACCCCCATATCCCCCATTCCCCCCAAACCCCCATATCCTCCATGCCCCCCTACCCCCCATATCCCCCATGCCCCCCATTCCCCCCATAACCCCCATACCCCTCATACTCCCCCATTCCCCCCCCACCCCTCATACCCCCCATTCCCCCCATTCCCCCCATCCCCCCCCATCCCCCCCATCCCCCCCCATCCCCCCCCACCCCCCCACCCCCCTCACCCCCCCCTGTCCCTCAGCACCGCCTGGGCTGGGGCTCCCCCACCCGGCTCCTGCTCTTCTGCTCCGACGACTCCTGGCACTCGGCGGGGGACGGGAAGCTCGGGGGCCTCCCCCTCCCCAGCGACGCCCGCTGCCACCTGGACGCCAGCGGCCGCTATGGGGCTCAGCACCGCCACGTGGGTGCAGGATGGGGCCGGGGGCGGGGGGGAACCCAGCACCGCCCCCCCATTCACACACAGACACCCCCCCCCCCCCCCCCCCAGGACTACCCCTCTGTGGGGCTCCTGGCGCAGGTGCTGGAGGCCGCCGACATCCAGCTCATCTTCGCTGTCACCCGGCCCGTGGTGCCCCTCTATGAGGTGGGGATGGGGGAGATATGGGGGGGTGGGGGGTATGAGGCTGGTTTGGGGTGTGCATGGGGCTGGTTTGGGGGGTATGGGGTTGGTTTGGGGGATATGGGGCTGGTTTGGGGTGTGCATGGGGCTGGTTTGGAGGATATGGGGTTGGTTTGGGGGATATGGGGCTGGTTTGGGGGGATATGGGGCTGGTTTGGGGTGTCCATGGGGCTGGTTTGGGGGGTATGGGGTTGGTTTGGGGGATATGGGGCTGGTTTGGGGTGTGCATGGGGCTGGTTTGGAGGATATGGGGTTGGTTTGGGGGATATGGGGCTGGTTTGGGGGATATGGGGCTGGTTTGGGGTGTCCATGGGGCTGGTTTTGGGGTATGGGGTTGGTTTGGGGGATATGGGGCTGGTTTGGGGTGTGCATGGGGCTGGTTTGGAGGATATGGGGTTGGTTTGGGCGATATGGGGCTGGTTTGGGGTTGTGCATGGGGCTGTTTTGGGTGTCCATGGGCCTGGTTTTGGGTGTGCATGGAGCTGGTTTGGGGTGTATGGGGCTGCTTTGGGGTGTGCATAGGGCTGGTTTGGGGTGTCCATGGGGCTGGTTTGGGGGATATGGGGCTGGTTTGGAGGATATGGGGTTGGTTTGGGGAATATGGGGCTGGTTTGGGGTTGTGCATGGGGCTGGTTTGGGGTGTCCATGGGGCTGGTTGGGGGTGTGCATGGAGCTGGTTTGGGGTGTCCATGGGGCTGGTTTGGGGTGTGCATGGAGCTGGTTTGGGGTGTATGGGGCTGCTTTGGGTGTGCATAGGGCTGGTTTGGGGTGTCCATGGGGCTGGTTTGGGGGATATGGGGCTGTTTTGGAGGATATGGGGTTGGTTTGGGGAATATGGGGCTGTTTTGGGGTTGTGCATGGGGCTGTTTTGGGGTGTCCATGGGGCTGGTTGGGGGTGTGCATGGAGCTGGTTTGGGGTGTCCATGGGGCTGTTTTTGGGGTGTGCATGGAGCTGGTTTGGGGTGTATGGGGCTGCTTTGGGGTGTGCATAGGGCTGGTTTGGGGTGTCCATGGGGCTGGTTTGGGGGATATGGGGCTGGTTTCGGGTGTCCATGGGGCTGCTTTGAGTGTTCATAGTGAGTCTCCGGGTGTTTTGGGGTGCCTGGGGCCATTATTGGGCTACTCTGGGGTATCTATGGGGATGTTTTGTGGGTCCCAGTGTGATTCAGGGTGTTTTGGGTGTCCTGGGGCTGGTTTTGGGTGTCCTGGTCTGTTTTGGGGTGCCTCTGGGTGTTTTGGGGTGCCAGGGCTGTGTTTGGGGTACTGGGGGCTGTGTTTGGGGTACTGGGCTGTGTTTGGGGTACTGGGGGCTGTGTTTGGGTACCGGGGCTGTGTTTGGGGTGCTCAGGGCTGTGTTTGGGTACCAGGGCTGTGTTTGGGGTACCCGGGGCTGTGTTTGGGTACCAGGGCTGTGTTTGGGGTGCTCAGGGCTGTGTTTGGGTACCGGGGCTGTGTTTGGGGTACCCGGGGCTGTGTTTGGGTACCGGGGCTGTGTTTGGGGTGCTCAGGGCTGTGTTTGGGTACCGGGGCTGTGTTTGGGTACCCAGGGCTGTGTTTGGGGTACCGGGGCTGTGTTTGGGTACCGGGGCTGTGTTTGGGGTACCCAGGACTGTGTTTGGGTACCGGGGCTGTGTTTGGGTACCCGGGGCTGTGATTGGGTACCCGGGGCTGTGATTGGGGTACCCAGGGCTGTGTTTGGGGTACCGGGGCTGTGTTTGGGTACCGGGGCTGTGTTTGGGGTGCTCAGGGGCTGTGTTTGGGTACTGGGGCTGTGTTTGGGGTACCCAGGGCTGTGTTTGGGGTACCGGGGCTGTGTTTGGGGTGCTCAGGGCTGTGTTTGGGGTGCTCAGGGCTGTTTTTGGGGTACCGGGGCTGTGTTTTTGGGGTACCGGGGCTGTGTTTTGGGTACCGGTGTGTGTCTGGGGGGGGGGGGATGGATGCTGGGTCCCTTCGTGCGTGCCCTGCTCCGAGCCGTGCCCGCAGGAGCTCAGCCGGGAGCTGCCCCGGGCCGTGGTGCGGGAGCTCCGCGGCGACTCCAGCAACGTCCCGCGGCTCCTGGCGGATGCCTACGAGGTGAGGGGGGGGGGGGGGCACCCTTGGGTGGGGGTGGGGGGATGGGGGGATGGGTGCTGACACCCCAGGGTGCTCCCTCCCCCCACCCAGGCTCTCGCGTCCACCGTGGAGCTCAAGCACTCGCCGCTGCCCCCCAACATCAGCCTCAGCTTCGAGTCTCACTGCGGGGGTGCCCCCGCTCCCCCCCGGCCCCACGGCGGCCTCTGCAGCGGTGTTCGAGTCAATCAGGAGGTGGGGCACGGGGGGGGGGCGGCATGGGGATGGACGGGGATGTACAGGGTATGGGGACATGGTGGGACGTGGGGATAGGGGACATGGGAACATGGGATGTGAGGATATGGGGTATGGGGACATGGTGGGACGTGGGGATGGGGGACATGGGGATGTGAGGATATGGGGTATGGGGATATGGTGGGACATGGGGATGTGAGGATATGGGGTATGGGGACATGGTGGGACGTGGGGATGGGGGACATGGGAACATGGGGATGTGAGGATATGGGGTATGGGGATACGGTGGGACTTGGGGATGGGGGACATGGGGATGTGAGGATATGGGGTATGGGGACATGGTGGGACGTGGGGATGGGGGACATGGGGATGTGAGGATATGGGGTATGGGGACATGGTGGGACGTGGGGATGGGGGACATGGGGATGTGAGGATATGGGGTATGGGGACATGGTGGGACGTGGGGATGGGGACATGGGGATGTGAGGATATGGGGTATGGGGACATGGTGGGACGTGGGGATGGGGGACATGGGAACATGGGGATGTGAGGATATGGGGTATGGGGATATGGTGGGACGTGGGGATGTGAGGATATGGGGTATGGGGATACGGTGGGACGTGGGGATGTGAGGATATGGGGTATGGGGATACGGTGGGACGTGGGGATGTGAGGATATGGGGTATGGGGATATGGTGGGACGTGGGGATAGGGGACATGGGAACATGGGGATGTGAGGATATGGGGTATGGGGACATGGTGGGACGTGGGGATAGGGGACATGGGAACATGGGGATGTGAGGATATGGGGTATGGGGATACGGTGGGACTTGGGGATAGGGGACATGGGAACTGGGGAACATGGGGATGTGAGGATATGGGGTATGGGAATATGGGACATAGGGATATGGGGGTATGATGATAAGGGATATGGGGATATGGGACATGGGGATACGGAGGCCTGGGGTTCATGGGGATATGGGACGTGAGGACATTGGGGGACATTGGGATGGTGGGGGGATATGGGGAAGGAATGGAGGATGTGGGGACACTGGGACAGGTATGGGGGATCATGTGTCCTTATGTCCCCATATCCACATGTTCCATATCCCATATCATAATATCCCATACCCCAATGTCCTATATCCCATTATCCCATATCCCAATATCCCATATCGCGATATCCCAAATCGCGATGTCCCATATCGCGATATTCAATGTCCCATATCGCGATATCCCAAATCGCGATGTCCCATATCGCGATATTCAATGTCCCATATCGCGATATCCCAAATCGCGATGTCCCATATCGCGATATTCAATGTCCCATATCGCGATATCCCAAATCGCGATATCCCAAATCGCGATGTCCCATATTGCGATATGCAATGTCCCATATCGCGATATCCCAAATCGCGATGTCCCATATTGCGATATGCAATGTCCCATATCGCGATATCCCAAATCGCGATGTCCCATATTGCGATATGCAATGTCCCATATCGCGATATCCCAAATCGCGATGTCCCATATCGCGATATGCAATGTCCCATATCGCGATATCCCAAATCGCGATGTCCCATATCGCGATATCCCAAATCGCGATATCCCAAATCGCGATGTCCCAAATCGCGATGTCCCATATCGCGATGTCCCATATCGCGATACCCCATGTCGTGTCCCGCTCACCCCCCCAGGTGACGTTCACGGTCCGGGCTCGCGCCGCCTCGTGCCCTCTCCCGCGCAGGCGCGTGACGCTGCGCGTGCCGGGCCTCCAGGGGGCGCTGCAGCTGGAGCTGGGCGCGCGCTGCCCGTGCCCCGGCGCCCCCCGGCGGGAGCGAGACCCGCGCGCCACGGAGGGAACCCGGAGTGCAGGTACCGGGGGGGGGGGGGGGGCTATGGGGTGGGGGGGCTATAGGATGGGATGGGGGGCTATGGGATGAGATGAGGGTGTCTATAGGATGGGATGGGGGGCTATGGGATGGGATGGGGGGTGTCTATAGGATGGGGTGGGGGGGCTATGGGATGAGATGGGGGTGTCTATAGGATGGGATGGGGGGGCTATAGGATGGGATGGGGGTGTCTATAGGATGGGATGGGGGGCTATAGGATGGGATGGGGGTGTCTATGGGATGGAATGGGGGGGGCTATGGGGTGGGGGGGCTATGGGATGAGATGGGGGCTCTATGGAATGGGATGGGGGGGGGCTATGGGATGGGATGGGGGGGGCTATGGGGTGGGGGGGCTATGGGATGAGATGGGGGCTCTATGGAATGGGATGGGGGGGCTATAGGATGGGATGGGGGTGTCTATGGGATGGAATGGGGGGGCTATGGGGTGGGGGGGCTATGGGATGGGATGGGGGCTCTATGGAATGGGATGGGGGGTCTATAGGATGGGATGGGGAGTGTCTATAGGAGGGGGGCTCTATAGGATGGGATGGGGGGGTCTATAGGGTTGACCATGGTGTGTGCCCCCCAAAGATTGCCTCTGAACGGGACCCACTCCCTGGGAGGGGGCTAGCACCCACGGGACCCCATAGGGGAGTCATTGAGGGGGGTCCTTTCCCCCATGGACCCCTATGGGTGATGGGGTGGGGGGGCATAGCCCCTATGTGGGGCAGGAATAGTATCAGGAATACTGGCTGTGACACCCCCACATCCCGGTGACCTCCCTACAGGAGCCCCTAAAGTGACACCATCAGCAGCCAGCTGGAGCAAGGGGACAGCGGGGGACCCCCCCA